>NW_007728886.1:206251-207100 GCF_000696425.1 Galeopterus variegatus | reverse complement strand
CTTCCCAAGCGGCACACTGTAGCAGTGCGCCACCGGGCTGGCCCCAAACTAGTTTAATTTAAACCAAAGAACAAAAAGACTTTCACCATTACTCTAAACTTGTTGGCTGATGTATATGATTATTACTCTTGAGATCTTCCTATTATTTCAAAATTGAGAACTATATGAAGTTAAAATTAGTAAGGGGATTTGAGTCTCTGTATTTCCCAGATGGATTTCTTTTAACCTGAATAATTTGCATGTACACACTCAGAGTTTTGATTCAGTAATTTTAATGCTAGTTATGAAATGGTCAGGTTACAGCATGAAATTAATAAATGGAGACCACAGTAGTGTTACAAAAAACAGGGCCTTGGTGGCATCTCAAAGAAATTAAAAGCAAAGTTAATAATGTTTGGTTAGATTCGAACCGTGTGGCTGTTTAGAGTGAGTTTGTTTTACAGTCTTTGTGTAAAGTCAGTCCAGGTATCTCCCTGTTCACGTGTTTCTGGATGGCACTTTATATTCATAATTAGCAGTGTTCTACATTGTGCAATTGCTGATATAGAGCTCCCTTCCAGCTGCTACTTTACAGATAAGTTTGTTTAGAGCTTGATTCCATAGCGAAGAGATACAAGAAATCACCTATATTGGTTTTACAAAGTAATATAGGTCCTGAAAGATTTATATGGGAAAAAGCATTGATAAAATGGAAAAAAATAACACATATTATTTATGTCCTTTCCTAGACCATTATCCACAGTAAAAACATTTTGACAAACTTAAAGTCTGTGTCCTATTAAACAAAACAAAACAAAAACCTCAAAAATGTGCTAAAGAATTCACGGAGCAAGCCAAAAAGAACATCTT
>NW_007728886.1:203174-204656 GCF_000696425.1 Galeopterus variegatus | reverse complement strand
TTCAGATAGTACTTTAGAAAAACTCTAAACTTTTTAATCTTTTGGCAGACAGCATTGAAAAACCAAAGAATTTTTTGATGACAAAAACGAAGTGAGATAGTGCCCAGAAGTCCTAATCTTATTTTATTTTTTAAGGAAACATCTGATGGAGATAGTATGCTCTTAACTAGGGCCAGCTTCTGGTTTATCTTTCTCTCTCTCTCTTTGGGTGGGGGTGGGGGTGTGGGTGTTAGTGCAAGAGTGATTTTTTAATTGACAAAGTAATGATGACTCACAGAGAAGTGCTGGGATTAGCTAGCCTCTAAAACTGGTAACTCCCTGCCTTTTCATCTGCCTTCCCAATCTCATACTAAGAAGAACAGGCTGGATCAAAACACATAATTGCAAAGGTAGTTCATTGCCACACATTATCACTTATATCTTTCTTCTGCTTTACAGCCCAGAAATGGCAGTCAGCTGATGTTAAAGGACTCTGGATCATTTGGAAACTCTGTATAACCTTGATCTCTTCAATCTCAGTGAGCCATTTTCAGCCTATTGTCCCTGGATGCACACTCTATTTCTGAGGCAGTTTGACTCCGGGGATTTGGAGGAGGTCATGGCACTAGAGGAACTATTCTTTCTCGCATCCTCAGACCTTTTGCTTCCATCATTAGGAAGTGGAAACCTTGTCACTTCCACAATGGAGTCTATGAGATGCTGCTTTTCTATAGATGTCGTTAAATATATCCTTTACTTTTTGGATTTCCTTTTGATCATCCTGATCTCTAGCTTTTTTTTTTTNTGATGATGATGATGAGCTTCATGTCTATCACATGGGATTCTTTTCTTAGAATGAACATGGATTCTCTTTTTAAGCTATATTTTAGTATATATCTTTCTTTTAATAGTCACATTAGGAAAAAATAAAAAAATAAGGAATTGTATTTCATAAAGACGTAAAATACAACTATATGCAACAGTTTGGAGAAGGAAGTGGGGATCACCTTTTCACACAGCCAATTCTTCCATTCATTCAGGATACTAAGTGCCTGTTGGGAACCAGACACTCTGCCAGGAAAGAATATTTTCAATCTGACATAAGCTGTCTCATCAAGAGACCCAATAGCCTCATAGAAAGTAAAACTTCACAATTTCAGAAAAAAATATTTCAACATTTAACTAAATATCTATTATTTTGCTGGTAATATGGCTTAGTGTAGTAAAATTTATATATTATTTGGAGTCAAGAAAATCCAAGATCCAATCACCTCTCTGGCACTCCTTTTTTAACAAGTTCCACTGAAAGAAAATGTTTACGCTCCCTAGATCTCACAATCTCATCTGTAAAATGGAAACTATAGAACTTGACTGTTGTGATCATTAAATGAGATAGCATGTGTAAGGAACCTGACACATAATTGATGCTATCATTATTATAATTCAGATAGTACTTTAGAAAAACTCTAAACTTTTTAATCTTTTGGCAGACAGCATTGAAAA
>NW_007728886.1:199424-201934 GCF_000696425.1 Galeopterus variegatus | reverse complement strand
TTATTATCAAAGATCTAAGCCAGGTTCATTGTGCTGTAATACATTTTGTTGCAATATGATACGGTGAAAACTGATGTTCCAAAATTCTGAATCAATATACTGTGTCCAAACTTGATTGTTAAAGTCGAATTGGATTTGAGGCTAATTTTTCATTTAAAATGTTCATATAAATGGAAGCTCAAATGAATAATAATGTTGCCAGATCAGAAAATTGTTTCTGGATATAATATTTCCTTTTGATATTTATTTATTATGGACAAATATCAAAACATAGCTAAGACCCATATTTCAGACATGCCCTGATCTTTTAATAATCTATTCATGTTTTAAAAGAATATGATAAGGAGACCTTCAAATAAGCTTCTTTGCAGTTCTTATGGTTATTGGAGGCAATGGAGTTAATTTTGTAATAAACTTTTTATAAATTTTGGAAAAATACAGTCCCTTGTTTAAAAAGAAAAAAAACTGAAGAGAAGAAAATAGTTTTAAGAAGCTTACATTATATTTGATGAATGGTATACCCTGGTTATAAAGCAGAGAAAACTCACTTTTACACCTACACTGATACTCGTAGATCAAGTGATATGTCATCCCACATGAAAACTGCAGTTCATTCACCTGAAAAAGGCATTTCTCCATTATATTTGGAAACTCTTTCCCATTATATTTGATGTAGAACTAAGAACTATTTCTTATGGAAAATCTTCAGTCTCAGTTCACTAACACACATGGTGTGAGAAAAAGTCATGAGAGGGGAATCATACTGTATTAAGCCAAAGAAACTTTAAAAAAAATATATTTTCTTTATTGACATAGAATACTATAATACCAGCAGCATAGTGAATAGAAAAGAGTTTGGAATTTAAAACTGAACTGTATCACTAAGAAACAGGTGACCTGGGCAAATCACCTAACTCCTCTTAACATCAGTTTCCTCAAAAAGGAAAAGTAATTCAACAAAAAGTAATACAACACACAATGTATGGCCCATATATAGGATAAAAAGTTGTCAATAGAAACTGTCTGTAAGAAAACCCAGACTTACTAGACAAATACTTGAAATCAGCCATTTAAAATATGTTCAAAGAACTAAAAGAAAATATGTCTATAGAATTAAAGAAAAGAATGAGAATGATGTTTCATCAGATTAAGAATATCAATAAGGATATAAAGATTAATTTTTAAACAAACAAATTTTGAATAACTGAAATGAAACATTTACTAGAGGTATTCAAATCAACTTTGAACTCACAAAAGAAAGAAGCAGTGAACTTCAATACAGGTAATTGTTTAATCTAGGAAATGAAAGAAAAAAGAATGAAGAAAAAAACAGGGCCTCTGAGACCTATGGGACAACATTAATTGTACTAACCAATGGATAATGGGAGTCTCAAAATGAGAGGTGATAAAGAGGAAATATGATAGTTGGATAAATAAAGGTTAAAACTTTCCAAATTTGATGAAAAGCACTAATATGCACATCCGAGAAGCTCAATAAACTACAGAAGCATACTCACAGAGATCCACACACAGATACATCATAGTCAAACTGTTAGAAGCCAAATCCAAAGAGAATATTGAAAACAGAAAGAGTAAAGCTAATCAGCATATACAAAGAATCCTCGGTAGGTTTACCAAATGACTTCTCAACAGAAACCATGGAAAGTAAAAGGCAGAAGTACAACATATTCAAAATACTGAGGAAAAAAAACCCACTACAAACCAAAAATTCTATATCCAGAAAAACTATCTTTCAAAAATGAAGGAGATAATAAGACATTTTCAGGTAAACAAAAATCAAGAACATTCATTGCCAGAAGACCTGCCCTTGAAAAAATACCTAGAAAGGGATATCTTCAGATTGAAATGAAAAGACAGTAGGCAGTAACTCAAATCCACATAATAACAGTACAAAGGAGGAAGAGGATATGAACCTATATGGAAACAAAAATTTTTTATAGCATTGAAATCCAGTAGGTATCAATCTGAACTACACTGGTTTAAGTTAAAATGTTAATTTTAATTTCCAGGTAAACTATTGTGATAATGATTCATGATAAATTTAGTAAAAGAAACAAGATTCTTGCTTCTAGGAATATGAAGCATATACATTTTTTTCGGTTTCTCTCACTAAGTACAACTGAGTACAACTTAAGTACAGCTAAGATCCAGGGCCTTACATAAAAAACAAACATAAGAAGATTCTGCAAAGTGAAGAGAAAAAGGAAGAGCAGTTAGAGACCTTCAGGCCCAAAGAATAATATGCTAGTGAGTTCTGGTTTTTTGTTTTTTCCACCTGTATCAGATTTGGAGCATAAGAAGCCAGAAACCAATAAATGCCAATGGGTGCGGATTAACAACAACAACAACAAAAGACTGCTCTCTCTAGCCACATGAAAGAGCAGCATAACAAGACAGAAAACTTATAACAATAACTGCTCTACTTCAGGCAAACACTACAGAAAAAAACTGTGGTCATACTCCTACCCTCATCAGGAAAAGCTGAGTGC
>NW_007728886.1:198212-198698 GCF_000696425.1 Galeopterus variegatus | reverse complement strand
CTATCTAGCAATAATAATGACAGTCTCCTTGGGTGTCAATGGATGCTGAGTGGGGAACCTATACTGCTATCTCCCCCTGGCAATAATAAAGCAGCACCTTCCCTTCCTCTGCAGTATTGGTATCATAGAAAGGCAGCTAAAATGAAAAATTTGGACAAGACCCAGAGTCTCATAACATATTATAAAAATGTTCACTTTTGAATTTTAAAATTACCCATGACAAAGAACCAGTAAGATCTCAAACTGAATGAAAAAAGATAGTCAATTGCTGCTAACAACAAGAATACACAGATGTGAGAATTATCTGATAAAGATTTTAAATAGCCATGGTAAAGATGCTTCAACAAGCAATTGCAAACATACTTGAAACAAATGAAATATTAGAAAACCTCAGGAAAAAGACAGAAAGTCTCATTAAAGAAAAACAAGATATAAAGAAGAACCAAATGAATATTTTAGAACATAAAAATACAATAATCAGTTTTT
>NW_007728886.1:196108-197567 GCF_000696425.1 Galeopterus variegatus | reverse complement strand
CAAGATATAAAGAAGAACCAAATGAATATTTTAGAACATAAAAATACAATAATCAGTTTTTAAAAAAAAACGTAGTGGGTAGCTTCAACAGCAAAATGGAAGACAGAGAAAAACATCAATAAAACGGAGAAAGAACAATTGAAATTACCCAGTCTGAATAACAGAGAGAAAATAAACAAATAAATAAATAAAACTAAGAGCCTCAGGGACATGCGGATTATAACAAAAGATCTAAAATGTACATCACTGAGTTATGGAAGGAGATGAGAAAGACAGCAGGGCTAAAAAAGACTCAAAGATGTAATGGCTAAAATTTACCCAAACTTGACAAAAACATAACATACAGATTCAAGCTGAGCAATCCCAGCAGAAGAAACTAAAGAATAGGCTAAGAAATATTAAGACTTATCTTAATTACGCATCCAAAAACTAAAGATATAGAAAAACTTCGAAAGTAGCCAGTGAAAAACAACACCTTACCCATAAACAAAAAGCAATTACAATGACAGCAGACCTGTTTTTAGAAACCATGAGAGCCAAAAAGATGGCACAATATTTTTAAAGTCCTGAAAGAAAAGAACTATAAAACCAAAATCCTATTCCAGCAAAAAATCCTTTAGGAATGAAGGGGAAATCAAGACATTCACAGATGAAGGAAAACTAATATGGCACCAGCAGATCTACCCTAATTGAAAGACCAAAAGATGTTATTTTAAATGCAAAGAAAACAATAGAAGAAATTTTGGAATATCAGGAAGGAGGAAAAAGCATAGCAAGGAAAAATATGGGTGAGTTAATAGGTATTAACTCTTCTATTGAATTTTATTGGGTTTTCTCAGTTATGTTTGGCAGCTAAGCATAAGTTATAGTGCTATCTATTCTGGTTCTAAACATGTGTAAAGGAAATACTTACAACAAGTATATTATAAAACTTATAGGGTAAGGTGGCATAAAGGGGAGGTAAAGTTTCTATAATTAACTAATATAATACTTGAAGAAATCATATAAATACCTATATAAGTTGATTCATTCAGTAACACTTTAGACAAATCAAAATGAAATTCTAAAAGATATTTAAGCAGTATATAAGAAGGCAGGAAAAGGAAAACTGTAAAGTAAAAAATAGGAAGAACAAAATGATTGCCTTAAAACTCTGCCATATCAATACTGACAGTATCAGAAAGAAATGTATGAAATTCACTATTACGTGGAAAGTAAGAAACACACTCTTTAATAGCCAATTAGATAAACTAAATGAAATTGAAAATTTTCTAGGAAAACGTATGAAAGGACGCACGGATGAAGGAGGCACGCGAGACCCGGGCTGACAGTTCACCAGAGAAGTTCCACTTTATTCGGGGGAGAAGCATACATTTATATAGAGCCGGGTTCCGGGAGAGGGTGGATAGTACATGGGGCGGTAGTTGATTGGCCGGGGGCGGGTAATGATTTCTGATAG
>NW_007728886.1:194449-195108 GCF_000696425.1 Galeopterus variegatus | reverse complement strand
GCAAGATGTCAGGCGTTCTATTGAGGAGCAGGAAGGGTCTTCTGTGGCCAGCAGCTGGTAGTTTCTAAGCAAAAGCTGGTTAGAAGCTTGGTTAGAGATTTTACTTATTTGAATAATGAAGGGTAGATAATAGTTAGAGGTCCTATGACAGGCCATATCCAGGTTAGGAGAGGATTGTGGAAAAAGGAAGAAAAGGGGTTAGAGTTGGACGTGGCCCGGAGGCTAGAGGCCTGATCAGTGAGTTTGATGACGTTAGTTTTGACTAAGCCTGATTCATTGAATAACAACATTCTTCTCTGAGGAAGATGCATGTGCCTTACTTCTCTGCGGTAAGAAGGTCTAAAGCTCGGCAGCTTTGGAGAGTTACCTTGGCTAGGGAGGTGACCTGTTTTTGTAGGGATGAAAGGGACACAACGGTGGAGGTCAAGACTTGTTCAAGTTTAGTATTGATATCTTTAACTGCCCATAAAATATGCCCTAGGGCCCCTCCCGACAATCCAAATAATAAAGAAAGTAGAAAGAGGTTTAGGGAGAGGGTTCAGGAGAGTATTCATCCTCATGTATGGGTGAGGTTCCGTGAGGTTCGCTGGTGGGCCTTGAGGGCAGGGAGTTACTTGGTTGTTTGGTAGGGAAAGCTTGGCAGCTGTGGGAGTGCAAAG
>NW_007728886.1:192547-193762 GCF_000696425.1 Galeopterus variegatus | reverse complement strand
TCTCCCCGAAGTGAGGAGGAAGAAGTTCCCATTCCAGAAGAGAGTTTTCGGAGGAGAGGAAGCAGAGGAAGAGAAGTAGGCCAGAGGAAAAGAGAGAGAGAGAGAGAGAGAGGAATGGGAGCTTAACCTCCAGTTACCTGAGAGGGAGTGAGGAGGAAGAATTTCCCATTCTGGAAGAGGAGGCAGGAAGAAGGGAGAGCAGAAGAGAAAGAAAGTAGGATGGGAACTTAACCTCCAGGTGAAGAGGGTGAGACTAGAATCTAGTTTTAGCTCCGGTTTGTAAGTCTCCTGGCATATTGTGGAGAAAGCTTAGGCAGGGTGTGTTCTCCCTTTCCTAGGGGCACTGGGACCGTTTCAGATGGCTGCCCAAACAGAGGTGGGACTTGACCCTACTAACGGAGAGCACCTAGGAATCCACCATGGTCATGAAGACCATGGTGGGGTGCAGTTTCCAACTTTAATCAGGCATCAGGGGCTACCGGACAGTCACGGCTAGNATTTCAAAAGGGGAGAGGTTTGAAGGTTTCTTTGGGAGGACCCTGAGTCTGAAAAAGGCTAAGGGTAAAAGGCAGGTTTCATCTGCATGAGCCTGGGCTGCGTCCCAGACGTGGCGGCACTCCTCAGGAAGGAGAGTGTTGGCTAGGAGCATGTAAATGTTGTGGTGAGTGAGACTGTAGGCCTGTAGTACCCATTGGAGTTCCCTAATGTAATTGGACGGGTTGGTGGTGAAAGATCCTAGCCTTTTTTCTAATTGAGTAAGGTCAGCTAGTGAAAAGGGCACATGGACCCGAACAACCCCCTCGGCGCCAGCCACCTCATGAAGGGGGGCTATGGTAGGAGGGGTGGGAGGTCCCCAAAAATGTGTGACAGGAGGGCTAAAGGAGGTGGCAGAGGGAGGATTGGGAAGTAGAGGGGCAGTTGGATTAAGGAGGGCAGGCTGTGAAGGTTCAGGAGATGTGGAGGCAAGTGGGGGAGGGGCTGTTGGGGGAGGAGATCTGTAAGGAGGGGGTTCATCTGCGGGGTCAAAAGGATTGGAATCAGGGGGTGAGGGAGAGAGGGGTTTTGAGGCTAAAAGGACCTGAGAGGGAGAACAAGTGAGACAGAGAGAAGGGTTCTGGGTGAGGAGGCGGAAAGCCTCGACATAGGAAATCTTTCCATTTTTTCAGGCGCTGGCAGTAATTGAAAAGATCCCGGAGAGTGTCAGGATCAAGTGTG
>NW_007728886.1:182715-191934 GCF_000696425.1 Galeopterus variegatus | reverse complement strand
CCCTGGGGGGGGGGGGGGGGCGTACCTACAGATGAGCCGGTGGTGAGTGAAAGGGAGCCAGCACCAGAGAAAATGGACGAGGGCAGACTGTCAGTCCCGGGAGACGGAGAGGAGTCCGAAGAAGGAGTCCCCTGAAGTAAGAGAGGGGCGAACTCCTCCCGGGTTTCGGCACCAATGAAAGGACGCACGGATGAAGGAGGCATGCGAGACCCAGGCTGACAGTTCACCAGAAAAGTTCCACTTTATTCGCGGGAGAAGCATACATTTATATAGAGCCGGGTTCCGGGAGAGGGTGGTTAGTACACGGGGTGGTAGTTGATTGGCCAGGGTGGGTAATGATTTCTGATAGGCTACACCTTGGCGCCGGCGAGATTGTTAGGACCCGGAAGAGAAAAGCACCATGTTTTAGGGAGTGCCTCCTTTGAGGTCTTCTATGGGGCCTTACAACGTAAATTACCCAAATTCACTCAAGAAGAAATAGAAAATCTGAATGGATCAATAATAAGTAAAGAAATTAAACTGGTAATTAAAAACTTCCCACAAAGAAAAGTCCAGACCCTGATAGCTTTACTGGTGAATTCTACCAAACATTTAAAGAAATCTTAATGCAAATCCTTTATAAACCCTTTCAAAATAGAAGATCAATAAATACTTTTCAACTCATTCTGAGTCCAGTTTTACTGTGATACCAAAAGCA
Source organism: Galeopterus variegatus (assembly GCF_000696425.1). NCBI lineage: Eukaryota > Metazoa > Chordata > Mammalia > Dermoptera > Cynocephalidae > Galeopterus > Galeopterus variegatus. Next base: position 191,237 of record NW_007728886.1, on the reverse strand, counting down.
GACCAAAGTATTACAATGAAAAAAACCACAGATGAAAATCCAACACTTATTTTTGAACAAAATACTCAGCACTATGGAATAGAATGGAACTTTCTCAACTTTATATAGAACATTTACAAAAAATGCACAGCTAGCATAATACTTAATGGTGAAAGACCAAATGATTTCCCTCTAGGATCAGGAACAAAACAAGAATGTTCACTCTTGTACTTCTATTTAACATGACACGGAAGGTTCTAATCAAGGCAATCAGTCAAGGAAAAAAATAAAAGATGAATAGATTTAAAAGAAGAAAATAAAACTATACCTATCTGCAGATGACATAATATTGAATATAGAAAATCATAAGTGATCAACAAAAAAACTTAGAGTTAATGAGTTTATCAAGTTTTCTAGACACAAATTTAGTGTACAAAAATAAATTGTATTTTTCAATACTAGCATGAACAATCTAAAAATAAAATTTTAAAAAATCTATTTACAATAGTATTCAAAAAATAAAACACAAACAATAAACTTAATAAAAGAAGTACAGAACTTGCACACTGAAACTACAAAACAATGGACAGAAATGCATTGAAAAACTTAATGTTAAGATGGCAATACTCTCCAAATTGATTTACATATTCAAAGCAATTCCTATCAAAGCCTCTGCTGACTTATTTTTTTGTAAATATTGACAAGCTGATCTTAAAATTCATATGAAAATTTAAGGGACATAGAACAGCTAAACATTCTATGAAAAAGAACACAGTTGAAGGACTTACACTTCCAGATTTCAAAATTTTTCTACAATGCTATAGTAATCAATACAGTATGGTACTAGTGAGATCAATGGAATAGTATTGGTAATCGAGAAATAAACCCTCACATTTATTGTTAATTTTGTTTTGGCAAGGATGCTATCTTAATCTGTGCTACTATAACAAAATACCTGAGATTGGGTAATTTATAAACAAGAGAAACTTATTTTCTCACTGTTCTGGAGGATAGGAAGTCCAAAATCAAGGTGCCTGCATCTGGTGTGTGGTAAGGGCTGCTCTTTTCTTCCAAGATGCTGCCTTCTTGCTGAAGTTGGAAGGGAAAAAATGACTACTTAGTTTCCTCCAGCCCTTTTATAAGGTGCTAATACCATCTATGGGGGTGAAGGCCTCATGGCCAAATTACCTCCTAAAGGCCCCACCTCTTAATACTGTTGTGTTGGAGATTAAGTTTCAATGTGATTTTTGGAGAGGACACAAACATTCAATCCAAAGAAGATGACAAGACAACATACAGGGAAAAGAATAGTTTTTTTTTTTTTTTAATACATGGTGTTAGGACAACTGAATATTACGTGTAAAAGAATAAAGTTGGGCCCCTAACTCTTACCATATAGGGGAATTAACTCAAAATTAATGTTTTGTTTTTAATACATGGTGTTAGGACAACTGGATATTACATGTAAAAGAATAAAGTTGGGCCCCTAACTCTTACCATATAGGGGAATTAACTCAAAATTAATCATAGACCTAAGTGTAAGAGTTAAAATTTTAAAAGTCTTTGAAGAAATCATAAGTGTAAATCTTTATGACTTTTGATTAATCAAATGGTTTATTCGATATGAGACCAAAAGCACAAGCAACCAAATTTTTCAAAAAATAGAGATAATGGACTTTATCATAATTAAAAATTTTTTGCTTCAAAGGACACCTAGAGAATGAGAGAACATATTTGCAAAACATCTGAAAAGTAATGTGTATCTGGAATATATAAAGAACATTTACAACTCAACAGTAAAACACAAATAATCCAACTGAAAATGGGCAAAGGATTTGAGTAAACACTTTTAACCAAAGACAATACACAAATGCCCAATAAACACTTAAAAGATGCCAAACACCATTAGCTATAATAGAAATGCAAATTATACGACAATGAAATTCCATTTCACACCCACTAAAATAACCATACTAAAAAATGCAGACAATTTGCAAGTGTTGGTGAGGATGTAAAGAAATTGAAACCGTCATATATTACTGGTAAGGATTTAAAATGGTGCATCACTATGACAAACAGTTTGGCTCAAAATGTTAAATGATAGATAATCATATAACCCAGTAATTCCATTCCTAGGTATATACCCAAGAAAATTAAAACACATGTTCACACAAAAGCTTGCACATTAATGTTCATAGCAGCACTATTTATAACAGCCAAAAGGTGGCAAAAACCTAAATGTCCTTCAGCTAATCAATGTATATAAAAAATGTGATACATCCATACAATGTAATATTATCCAACCATAAAAAGCAATAGGGTACGTGAACGCATCTTGAAAAAATTATGCTAAGTGAAAGAGCTCAGACACAAAAGGCATAAGAAAATTCAGACACACAGAAAGTAGTTTGTTGCTGACCAAGGACTGTGGCAAGGGTGGAAAGAGTGATTAATAATAGGTATGGGGTTTCTTTTTCGCATCTTGAAAAAATTATGCTAAGTGAAAGAGCTCAGACACAAAAGGCATAAGAAAATTCAGACACACAGAAAGTAGTTTGTTCCTGACCAAGGACTGTGGCAAGGGTGGAAAGAGTGATTAATAATAGGTATGGGGTTTCTTTTTGAAGTGATAAAGATGTTCCAAAAATAGATAGTGTTGATGATTGCACAATTTTGTGAGTATACTAAAAAAACATTGAATTGTACAGTTTACAAAGATAAAATGTATAGTATGTTAATTATTCTTAATAAAGTTGTTTTTTAAAAAAAATCATACGCACAAATATATAACATCCCATGTTGTGGCTCTATGGCTCTTTATAAAACCACTATACACCTTCTCACTATAGTTCACTCAGGAAATACAGTGCATAAACAACATTAACTCAAACAGAGATTTTAAAAAATAAAACAGCCACTTCTTTAAAGATGATATTTTAATAAACTACAAGTTTCATTCGTGTTTCCTATTAGTGCAATGTTCTTAAATTTGTCACCTGGTCTGCAATGCCAGTAGAAGTTGACAGCAGTAATATTCTCAATTAACCTGTTAACTGATTCTCCTGGATTTTAGTTAAATATATTTCTGCATATAGCCAGTTTTATTTTCCTCCTTCTGTAGGTGATCTAAACTCAGGCAGTAATGCTTCTGACAAATATAATGTATATTCTGATTAGTTTGTTTCTTCATCACACTTTTTATTGACACCTCACAATAACTTCATTGCTTCTTAAGTCAAGCAAATAATACATTCAGAACTAATTTTTGTTACAGTGCATTTTATCAGAAAGTTATTTGTGATTTATTTAGGAGAAAATGCTAGACTACATTGTTTTTATTTCTTTTAATTAGACATTAAAATTTTAAGTACAAGAGGGAGTCTTCAAAAAGTTGAAAGAAAATGCCTGTTATGAAAAAACATGTACCTCAAATTATTTTTTGCACCAAAATAAACTTGTACTAACTTGTTATAATGTGTCTGAATGGGATCTAGTTTGAGGCACTAAGAGGAATATGATATCAGTTTTTTAAAAAGCCTATATCAGAGCAACATGAATTCTGCTAAAATTGAAGCAAGAAAAACATCAAATTTATGATTAAGCTTGGGTGGAAGAATGATGAAATTTCTGATGCTTTACAAAAAGTTTATGGGGACAGTGCCCTAAATAAACCAGCAGTTTACAAATGTATAACTCGTTTTATGAAGAGACAGATGGTGTTGAAGATGAAGCCCACAGCAGTAGACAATTCATCTACTTCAATTTGCAAGGAAAAAAAATTAATCTTGTTCATGCTGTACTTGAAGAGGACCAATGATCAATGGAAGAAACAATAGCCTACACCTCAAACATCTCAATTGTTTCAGCTTACACAATTCTGACTAAAAATATTACAATTGAGCAAATTTTCTGCTCTATGGGTTCCAAAACTGTTGTGCCCAGACCAGCTGCAGACAAGAGCAGAGCTTTCAATAAAAATTTTGAATAAGTGGAATCAAGATCATGAAGCATTTCTTCAAAGAATTGTAATAGGATATGAAATGTGGCTTTATCAGTACAATCCTGGAGACAAAGCATGACCAAAGCCATGGCTACCAAGAAATGAAAGTGGACCAATCAAGAGCAAGGTCATGGGAACAGTTTTTGGGATACTCAAGGAATTTTGCTTGTTGACTCACTGGAAGGCCAAAGAACAATAACATCTTCTTATTATGAGAGTGTTTGGAGGAAATTTAGCCAAAGCTTTAGTGGTAAAAATGCCTGAGAAAGTTCCACCAGAGAGTAATTCTTCACCATGACAATGCTCCTGTTCCTTCCCCTCATCAAACAAGAGCTATTTTGCCAAAGTTTTGATGGGAAATTATTAGGAATCTACCTTACAGTCCTGATTTGGCTCCTTCTGACTTCTTTTTGTTTCCTAATCATAAAAAAGCCTTTGCAGGGAATCCATTTTTCTTCACTTAACATTGTAAAAAAAGACTGCATTGACATGATTAAATTCCCAGGACTCTTACTTACTTAGAGATGGACTAAATGGCTGATATTATGCTTACAAAAGTGTCTTGAAATTGATGGAGCTTATGTTGAGAAATAAAGTTTATATATTTTTTAATTTTTGTCTGTTGATTCTATTTTTCCATGAACTTTTAAAAGTCCCCCTGTACTCTAAATATTAGGAAAAAGAAAAACTATTTCATACCATATCAGGTAAGACAAAGAAAGCCAGTTTAAGCAAAAAGAATTATATTCTTCTTTCACATACAAGAAGTCCATGACTGGCTGCATGACCTTATGATGTCCATTTCTAGCGTTCTGTTTCATACCCCTGTATGGCCTTCATCTTCTCAGTGCAAGATGGATGCTTAAACTCCATCCATCATATTTCCCTTTCCATTCTATGCAGCATGATTGAAAAAGGGGCAAAGAGGGTCTGAGATCTCACAGAAGTTACAGAAACACTTTTACTTACATCTCACCAGCTGACATTTAATTACTTGGCCACCTTTAGCTTTAAGGGAGGCTGAAGTATATAGCACCTTAACTCCTACTCTAGGAAACATATCAAATTGGGGCTTATTACTAAAAAAGGAGGGGAGAAAGGGTACTGGAGTAAATTAGCAGTATGTATGTTCAGTTCTTTATTGTTGTTTATATGACAGTTTTTCAATACTCTGCACATTCACTCAAATTTCTTTCTGTAGGATTTATGTGTTTTGAGTTTTTTCTCAATTTTTAAAAAGCTATTTGTACAGTAAGGGTATAAGCCCTTTATTTCTTACAATAATTTTTTCTGTTGACTTTGCTTATGAAATTATTTGCTGTCATTTTCTCTTTATTCAGCTCATCCATCATTTAAAATATTTTTTCTGATTGTCACATAATAATTGTAAGTATTTATGGGGTACAATGTGATATTTTGATACATTTATACATTTTGCACTTCTCAAACCAGGGTAATTAGCATATCCATCACTTTTAACGTTTATCATTTGGGGTTTTTTTGTTTATTTGTTTTTGTAGAGCTAGGGCTAGGGTCTGGCGATCACAGACCCCTCGAGCCCATTCACAAACCCTTCACATGCAGGTCTATGAGCTAGGTAGTACAAAGAGAAAATCAGAAACTCAATTGGTACAGCAAAGTCCAAAGAAAAACTGAGCAGCTGCCAGCAGAGTAAACATGCTCTATTTTTAGATGCTAGCTCTGCCAGCCAGCTTCTGCTTCACAAGCTGAAGAATACGCACAAACCAATTAACTAAAAAGATACATTGGTGGACATGCATTCTAACTCTACCCACACACAACTTGTTTACAAGAAATGTGCTGCTCAACCCCCCAACCAGACCTGAGCCAAGGGAGCCCGACTAAATTATCCTATTTTCCCCACAGTTTTTTTTATTGGTTATGAATATTCATGGTGTACAAAGCAGATTGTCACCACTCATGCCCAGGATATGATGGCCAGACCCATACTGGCAACAGGCCCATTACCACAAATTGTGATTATACCCCATGTCACCAATCAAATTATCCCCCCAATTATCCCTGACCTCCCTCCCCATCCCCCTTTCCCCACTCCACTTTGTATTCCTTGTTATGTTCTCTCCCTCTGCAAGTCCAACACACTGCTGTGGTCATTCTTTCCTTCCTTCTTTCTCCCTTAGCTCCCACTTATAACTAAGTACATATAGTATTTATCCCTCTGTGCTTTGCTTATTTCACTAAACATAAGTCTCTCCAAGCTAACCCATGTTGTTGAAAATGGGAGAATTTCATTCTTTTTTATGGCAGAGTAGTATTCCATGGTATGTATATACCACATTTTCCTTATCCAGTCGTCCACTGATGGACATTTAGGTTGGTTCCATATCTTGGCTATTGTGAACAGAGCTGTGATGAACATGGGAATGTAGGTATCCCTTCGCATGATGATTTCCATTCCTTTGGGTATATACACAGAAGTGGGATTGCTGGATCATATGGAAGATCTATCTGTAGTTGTTTGAGAAGCCTCCATAATGTTTTCCACAGTGGTTGCACTAATTAACAGTCCCACCAACAGTGTAGGAGCATTCCTTTCTCTCCACATCCTTGCCACCATTTGTTATTCTCTGTCTTTTTTACTATAGACAGTCTAACTGGAGTGAGATGATATCTCAATGTGGTTTTAATTTGCATTTCCCTGATGACTAGTGATGTTGAGCATTTTTTCATGTACTTTTTGGCCATCTGTATGTCTTCCTTTGAAAAATGTCTAGTCAGTTCCTTTTCCCATTTCTTAATTGGGTTATTTGTTTTTGTATTGTGTAATGGCTCGAGTTTCTTGTATTTTATGGATATTAATCCCTCATTGGATGCACAGTTAGCAACAATTTTCTTCCACTCTGCAGATTGTCATTTCACTCTGTTGATTGTTTCTTTTGCTGTGCAGAAACCTTTTAGTTTGATATACTCCCATTTATTTCGTTTTTCTTTTGTTGCTTGTGCTTTGGGGCTCATGTTCAAAAAGTCTGTTCCCAGATCTAATACCTGAAGTGTTTCACCTATATTTTCCCTTGGTAATTTTACAGTTTCAGGTCTTATAGTTAAGTCTTTAATCCCTTTTGAGTTGATTTTAGTATATGATGAGAGGTGCTCGTCTAGTTTCATTCTTCTACATATGGATATCCAATTTTGCTAGCACTAGTTATTGAAGAGGCAGTCTTTTCCCCAATGTATGTTTTTCTGTCTTTGTCAAATATCAGATGGCTATAAGCCTGAGGGGTGATTTCTGAGTTCTCTATGCTGATCCACTGGTCTGAGTATCTATTTTTATGTCAGTACCATGCTGTTTTGGTTACTTTAGCTTTGTAATATAATTTGAAGTCAGGCTGTGTTATGCCTCCAGTTTTACTTTTTTTGCTCAGGAATTTTTTTGTCTATTTGGTGTCTTTTGTTGTTCCATATGAATGTTGAGATTGTTTTTTCCATTTCTGTGAAGAATGTCATTGGTATTTCAATGGAGATTGCATTGAATCTATAGATTGCTTTGGGTAGTACAGATATTTTCACAATTTTAATTCTTCCAATCCAAGAGCATGGAATGTCTTTCCATCTTTTTGTGTCTTCTTTAATTTCTTTCAATAGTGGTCTGTAGTTCTCACTGTAGAGGTCTTTAACCTCCTTGGTTAAATTGATTCATAGCTATTTTATTTTTGTGTGTGTGACTGTTGTAAATGGACTTACTTTCTTGATTTCTCTTTCTGTTAGTTCATTATTGGAGAATATAAATGCAACTAATTTGGGGCATTTATTTTCTATCCTGCAATGTTACTGAAATTATTAACCAGTTCTAGAAGTTTTTTGAAAGAATCTTTAGGTTTTTCTATATAAAGTATTATATCATCTGCAAATAGGGACAGTTTGACTTCATCTTTTCCAATCTGGATGCCCTTTCTTTCTTTCTCTTGCCTGATTGCTCTGGCTGGTACCTCCAGTATTATGTTAAATAGAAGTGGTGAGAGTGGGCATCCTCATCTTGTTCCTGTTCTTCAGTTTTTCTCCATTCAGAATGATACTGGTGGTGGGCTTGTAATAGGTAGCTTTTATTGTATTGAGATACTTTCCTTCTATACCTAATTTTTTGAGAGTCTTTATCATGAAGGGAAGTTGAAATTTGTCAAATGCTTTCTCAGCATTTATTGAGATAATTGTATGGTTTTGGTCCTTGATTTGGTTGATGTGGTATATCACATTTATTGGCTTTCATATGTTGAACCATCCTTGCATCCTTGGGATGAATCCCTCTTGATCATGGTGTATAATTTTTTTGATGTGTTGCTGTATTCTGATTGATAATATTTTGTTGAGGACTTTTACATCTATGTTCATCAAGAATATTGGCCTGTGATTTTCTTTTTTTCTTGTGTCTTTATTTGGTTTTGGTATCAGAGTTATGTTGGCCTCATAGAATGAGTTTTGGAAAATGGCTTCTGTTTCAATTTTTTGGAATAGTCTGAGGAGAATTGGTATTAATTCCTCTTTAAAGGTTTGGTAGAATTCAGCT
>NW_007728886.1:173258-182705 GCF_000696425.1 Galeopterus variegatus | reverse complement strand
AACTTTTTTTCTGAGTAATAACTTCCAAGTTCTTTACATGTTAAGCCGAATTCAGAAGTAGCCTAGATATTTTGTTAAACCAGCAATTTTTTATTCACCAAATCTAAAGTGGAGCTAGAGATTCTACATTTCTGACAAATCCTTGGGTTATGTTGATGCTGCTGGTCTGAAGACAGGCTTGCCAGATTTAGCAGATAAAATACTCATTTAGGCCTCCCACTTAATTTTTAATTTTAAATAAACAAGTATTTTTAATATAAATATGGCCTAAATATTGCACAGGAAAGACTTACACTAAAACATTATTTATTGGTTATTCAAGATTCTAATTTAATTGAGCATCCTGTTTTGTACCTGGAGACCCTATGAAAACCACACTTTGAGTTGCAAAGTTTTAGAATACTACTTTCATAAAAATGTCTATAGATGTTTTGCAACAGAATTATCTGTAAACTCCAGAGTACTGAAACCACATTTTTGGAAGTCTAAACAATAAATCCATTAACATTACACAAACAGTTTTTAGGTTTCCATTTAAGAGATAGAAATGGTTGTTTTGTTTTGTTTTGTGTTCCTTTACACTTCTAGAATTAAGAGAATAAAATTCTTATCAGATCTCATGTGAATATCAATTGAAAATACTTGCTATTACCATTAGCTATTCCAATATACATTGCTGCATATTGATTTTAAACTTGCAAGAATAAAAGAAACTATAGATAAAACACAGAAATTTAACTTTAAATTCTGTTTTATAAACATAATTATCAAACCTGTCAACTAAAGGAAGTAATTAAAAATGTCTGCATTTAGAAAATAGATGAGAACTGAGATGAAAGTAGGGGTGCTAATGCTTTTATCTATAAGTATGACGAGTAAGGTGTGCCCTCTAGAGTTAATACAACAGGAAAAAATGTGTGAAAAAGGGTTTGAAAATTTCAAAAATAATCAACAGGTTAATTAAAGTTAGTAATATACTGTATTGGCAGAATGAGGAAATTTGTACAGATGGCATTAGAGAGCTAAATAATATCTAATGTAGCATGACCATTGGACAATACCTAAATTTCGTATTAAAGTAATGACAGTGAAAGCATCACATTTATAAATATAGAGGCTATAAAAGATAATAGCTAGAAGAAAAATTGTTGAATGGATATTAATAATGGGGGTGAGGAGACATAGAAAAGGGCAGAAGTCTTTTGCCTTCCATTACAAGCTTTTCTTACTATTGGGGTAATTTTTTAAAATACATGCACATTATTTTCTTCATATAAATGTTTAATGCAATTTATAGGCTTTGGTTATCATTTCAGTAAATAGCTTTAATGAAAAAAAGCAAAAAAGTCTGCACATACAGGGCTACCCACATCCTAATATAACTTTGTGGGATTAAATTAAAAACATATAGAAAATATCTGATGTTTAGGGAACAATGATTATTTAATAGTTTTTATCTCTTTCCCTCATTTAGTGAATGTATATCTAATTTTTTAAGTGGGCTAATTTGTACATATGTACAGTACTAGATAGAATTTGCAACATATATACACACATGTTATAAACATATTTACCTACATATTTTAATACGTACACATATAGAGAATTTTTCTATTTATTGAATAATTCAAATGACCTTATTAATAAGATTTGTTCATGTTTTTCTAGTTCTTACATGTCAAATAATTTTGGATTACATCCTGGACATTTTTATTCTTACATTATGATAATCTGTCCTGTTAAAATCTTCCAGAGAATGTTGATTTTGTTTTTACTTCATATACAATTCAGCAGACAATAAACCCAGTTGGGTTCATACTGTGAGTTCTGCAGGTTCTGACCCACATTCTGCGGAATGTGGCTCCAAGGTCATTTTATATTTCAAAGGCTGTGTATTACTATTCCAGTTTACTTCTTATGTTCACCACCCAGGGGCCTGAGTGGGATACTGGGGATGGTGCATTTTAAAACTCACTTCTCTGAGGCATAGTGTTAGGTTGTTTATTTGAAGTCTTTCCATTCTTTTGATGTAAGCATTTATTGCAATAAAGCTGCCTCTTAGTACTGCTTTTGCAGTATCCCACAGGTTTGGGTATGATGTATCTTTATTTTCATTAGTTTCAAGAATTTTTTTGAGTTCTTGTTTAATTTCTTCTTGGACCTATAGGTCATTCAGCAACCTATTGTTCGGTTTCCATGTATTTGTATAGTTTCCAGAGTTTTGCTTATTATTAATTTCCAGTTTTAGTCTATTGTGGTCTGAAAAGATACTTGGAATTTTTTCAATTTTTTAAAATATGCTGAGACTAGATTTGTGACCTAATATGTGGTCTATCCTGGAGAATGTTCCATGTGCTGATAAGAATAAAGTATATTTAGTTGTTGGGTGAAATGTTCTGTATATATCTGCCAGGTTTTGGTTTAAGGTATAGTTTAACTCCTGTGTCTCTTTGTTGATGTGTTGCCTGGAAGATCTGTACAGTACTGAGAGAGGGATGGTCAGTTCACCCACTATTAATGTATTAGGGCCTATTTCTTTCTTTAGGTTTAAGATTGTTTGTGTTATATATCTGGGTGCTCCAGTATTGAGTGCATACATCTTTATGATTATTATGTCTTCTAGCTGGACAGATCCTTTCATCATTACATAGCGGCCTTCTTTGTCTCTTTTTATGTTTTTTGGTTTAAAGTCTATTTTATCTGATATAAGAATAGCTACTCCTGCTTTATTTTTGGTTTCCATTTGCATAGTATATGTTTTTCTATCCCTTCACTTTTAGTCTGTGTGTTTCTCTATAGGTGAGATGAGTCTCTTGAAGACAGCACATACTTGGTTCTAGCTTTTTAATCTAATCAGTCAATATGTGCCTTTTGAATGGGGAGTTTAACCCATTCACATTTAGGGTAATTATTGACAGGTATTGTTTAATTCCTGTCATTTGATTGCTTTTTGTTTAGATGTTTTAAATATCTTTTGATCATTACTCCATCTTTTATTTCTCTTTTTCAATGTTGTTGGAAATTTGAGGTGGCATGATTTAGTTTCTTACTCTTACTAGCATTTTTGTTTTAATGGCAGGTTTTGCTCTTTCTTGTGTATCTGTGATAGTGATCATCATTACACATATTCCAGAGGGAGGACTCCCTTGAGAATTTCTTGCAAGGCTGGTCATGTGGTGGTGAACTCTCACAATTTTTGTTTGTATATGAAATACACTATTTCTCCCTCATTTCTGAAGGAGAGCCTTGCTGGGTAAAGAATTCTTGGGTGGCAATTTTTTCTTCTAGTGTTTTGAATGTATATTCCACTGTCTTCTGGCCTGTAGAGTTTCAGTTGAGAAATCTGCTGTTAGTCTGATGAGGGTTTCCTTATAGGTGACTTGATGCTTTTCTCTTGCTGCTTTTATAATTCTTTCTTTGTCTTTGAGCTTTGCATATTTGACTATAATGTGTCTTGGGAGGATCTTTTTGGATTGAATCTGTTTGGGGACCTCTGAGCTTCCTGGATCTGAAAGTCTGCATCTCTCTACACCTATGAAGTTTTAAGTTATTATTTCCTTGAATAGGTTTTTGATACCTTTTCCTTTTTCCTCTTCTTCTGGAATACCCACAATTCAGATGTTAGAGCTCTTGAGGTTGTCTGCTTTCTCTCTTTGATTTTCTGCATTATCTTTAATTCTTTTTTCCTTTTTTTTTTTTTTTTTTTGGTCTGCCTGGTTATTTCAAAAAGACCATCTTCAAGATCTGAAATTATTTCTTCTGCTTGCTTAATTCTGCTACCCAAACTCTCTGTTATGTTTTTTATTTCACTGAGTGAATCTTTCATTTCTAGGAGTTCTGCTACATTCTTTTTTAAGGTATTAATCTCTTTGTAAATTTCCTCCTTCATAGTCTGCATATTGTTTCTTGTTTTGTCTGTTTTCTAATTGAGTCTTCTTTTATCTCTTCAAGCTTTCCTAAGATCATTGCTCAGAATTCCTTTTCAGATATTTCAAGGATTCCCTGTTCTATGGGGTCTGGAATTTGAGCATTACTGTATTCCTTTGGTGGTGTCATATCTTCCTGTTTATTTGTAGTTCTAGTATTTTTTTTGTTGATGTTTGGTCATCTGGTAGAGGACTTACTTCTTCTGTTACTCTGGAGTTGGCTATGAGGATAAATATTTCCTCCTCTATTTGCAGGCTCTATTCGTGACTCTTATATCAGTGTAGTCAAGTGAGTGGCAGGTTGCCTGTGGAGTAGCCCTGGATGCTACTGTGGTGGTGAACTGTCCTGTGGTGACAGAAAGTGTGGCAGTGTCTATATTACACCACCTTGACTTCTGTTCCAGCTTTCCATGGCCATAGACTGAGCCCCTGGTGCTGAGCTGGTCTCAGCTCACATTGACAGCTGCTGGGCTTTGTGCACTTTCCTTCTCTCTGGGGCCTTAGACTGAGCTCCAGTGCCTAACAGATCTTGGCTCACCTTGGTGACTGCTGGGCTTTGTGCATTTCCCTTCCTCCTTGGGCCTTAGACTGTGCCCTAGTGCCACACAGATCTCAGCTCATCTTAGTGGCTGCTGGGCTGTGTGTGCTTCCCTTCCCCCTGGGGCCTTAAACTGGGCCCTGGTGCCTCAAGGTTCTTGGCTCACCTCGGCAGCTGCTGGGCTATGGGTCCTTTCCTCTAGGCCTTAGACTGAACCCCAGTGCCACGTGGGTCTCAGCTCACCTCAGCAGTTGCTGCTTATCATTTGTTGTGAAGAGAACATTCATAAACCTCTTTTCAAGCTATTTTGAAATATACAACAAAATGTTCTTAAGTAGTCATCATACTATGCAATAGAACACTAGACTTGGCTATTGTAAATTGTGCTTCTAGTCATAGTATATCCCTTCAACATGTGGATTTCCTTTTCTTTGAATATATACCCAGTAGTGCAATTGCTGGAAAATTTGGTAGTTCTATTTCAAATTTTTTGAGGAACCTCTGCATTATTTTCTATAATTGCTGTACTAATTTACATTCTTATCAACAGTGTTTAAGGGTCCCCTTTAACACTTATCTTTTGGTTTTTTGATAGTAGCCATTTTGACTGAAGTGAAGTTATATCTCATTGTAGTTTTGATTTGCATTTCCCTGATGATTTTCTTATGATTTTTGTCTGTCATGAACATCTTGAAGAAGAATTTTTTTAAAATTTTGTAGTCAATTAGAAAATATTTTCAACACCCAGGTTATAGAGAAAATTACCTATGTTTTCTTCTAGTACTTGTGTAATTTCACGTTTTACATTTAGATCTCATATCTATTTGGAGTTTACTCTTGTATGTGATGTGACAAAGATGTCTAATTTTACAAATGGCTATACAGTTGCTTTAATATTAAAAAGTTCATCTTTTCTCCAGTGATTTATGATACAACTTTTATGTTATACTTGGTTGGTGTATATTTATGTCTACTTCTGCACATTCAATTCTATTACATACGTAATTCAGACACCAGTACCACATTGTTTTAGTTATGAAGCCTTTATAGTACGCTTTAATACCTGATTGACCTGGTACCTCTTCATAGCTCTTTCCTTTTAGTGTTGTCCTAATCATTCCCATGTGGTTTATATTTTTATATATGAACTTTAGCATCAGCTTGTCTATCAAGAAAAGCATGTGCTGAGTTTTTTCTTGTTATTTTATTATTTTTTCATATATATATATATAAAGTGGGTTTTGCCCATTGTTCCTGGCTCCCTGAGGCAGAACTCTAATTTTCACCTGCCTTTTTGTCTTGGACCTGGATCTAAAGAAATTTTCTGACCTACCTTGACTGAACGTAGGCGAAAAGATCCCCTTTCAGGGGGTGGGGGGGGGTGCTCCATACCTGGGAAGAAGGATGCTGCACAGACAGGCCAATGGGGGATGCTCCATACCTGGGAAGAAGGATGCTGCACAGACAGGCCAAAAAGATTCTGCACAAACAGGCCTTGCTGGGTTTCCCCACTCAGTCTATTAGTATTAGATCATACCCTTTTTGTCCAGTTATATTTATACATAGTTGTCCATGCTTCAATAATGCTTACATAATGAAACTTCCATAAAAATGCAAGAGTACAAAGTTCAGAGAGCTTCTGATAGCCAAACACATGGGTGTTCCTGGAGGGTGACACACCCAAGGAGGACATGGAAGATCTTCATCCCTCCCACCCATACTCTGCTCTATGCATCTGCAAGAGTACAAAGTTCAGAGAGCTTCTGATAGCCAAACACATGGGTGTTCCTGGAGGGCTACACACCCAAGGAGGACATGGAAGATCTTCATCCCTCCCACCCATACTCTGCTCTATGCATCTCTTCATCTGTGTCCTTTGTTACATTCTTTATAATAGAACAGTAAATGTAAGTAAGTGTTTTCCTTATTTCCACCTGCTGCTCTAGCAAATTAATCAAATGCAATGAGGGGGTTGTGAGAACCCTAATCTATTGCCAGTCAGTTACAAACACAGGTGAAACAACCTGGGTCTTGTGATTGGCATTGGAAGGGAGGGCCAGTCCCACTTCCCACTTGGAAGTGGGACTGAGCCTTCAACCTGTAGGATCAGAATTGAATTAGAGGACACCCAGCTGGTGTCTGCTGGAAAATTGCTTGCTTGCTTGCTTGCTTGCTGCTGGGGAGAAATCACCACACATGTGGCATAAAAGTATTCTGTGTTGATTGTTGCTGAGTAAAAGTATAGGAGAAACACTTTGAGTTTTTTTCCCCACAGAGTTTTTAAAAACAATTTAATTAAATTTATAATTAAATTAAATAGAACTGACCTCTCGAGACATTGCAACCAAGAACAAGAAATATCTTTCTGTTTGCTCAAGTATACTTTTATGTCTCTCAGAGTTTTTTGAAAGTAATTTGCACGAAAATATTTTAAGCAGTAGAGTGACAAGAATCAGACTGATTTCAGAAAGGTCTTTTTCAAGTTATATGAGAGGGGTTATATTTGTCTCTAAACCAGTGAGATGATAAGGAGCTTTTAGGAGGTTTTACTAAGATTTTTTTTTTTTTTTAATTTATTAAATTGAAGTTTCTCAGAAAGGGAGGCGATTTCTAATTTGGCTACTCATTTGCAAGGTGGTGTCAGCCAATAAAATAGAAAACAATGGAAGAAGAGTAGAATGAAAGGCAGAGCATTTTTAAGTTCATTTCTGGCATATTGAGTTTCACTTGACTATAAGACTGTGATGGTTAATTTTATGTGTCAACTGGACTGGACCACATGATGCCTAGATACCTAGTTAAATATTATTTCTGTATGTGTCTATGAGAGCGTTTCTGGAAGAAGGGTGTCTGTGTGTGCACATGCATGTGTGTTTAGACGTAAATACAGATGCAGACATCATATATATATGTCATTGGTTCTCTTGCTCTGGAAAACTGTCACTCTCACAGAGACTCACATGCTCAAGTGCTCCCCTGCATGGCCTCCTTGGTGCTGCTTCGGGCTTTTGCTCTTATCTCTGCAGAAAGCTCTCCTTCTAGGTTTTTTATGGCACAGTCCTCACTATTTAGGTCACCTATTCAGACAGGATATCTCTGACCATCTAATGAAAACCAACAATCCCAGCCATTCTTTACCCCAAACCTTGCTTCCTGTCCCCAGCCCCTGAGGGATTAATGTTAGATCTAACATTATAATAAATAGTTACATGTTTGTTGTGTCTACAGAGCTATAAACTTAATTCTAAGCCAATGACATGGCCTTTTAAATATTTCACAAATAGCTCGAAATTGCCCTCTTTATAGAAATATTTCTCCTAATTTCTGCTTCTGGCAACAGTGTAAGAGAAGGCCTGTTTCTCCCATACTCATGCCCAAAGCTTAAAACATTTTAATCTTTGTTGATCTGATGTGTTGAAAATGCAATTTCAATTATAAGTGAGATATTTAAAAACCCATCTGAATATATTTTTCAATAAATTGCTTATTCATGTTCTTTCCCTATTTACTTATTGAATGCATAATATTTACAGTATATTATGTAACTATAATTCCACTCATTGAAGTATCACATTTATTTCTACAAAAAAAAAAAAAAAGGCTCAAATCTTGTTCCTTAATTCTCCCTTGCTTTGTTAACTCTAATGCCTGTTTTTTCTTTGTTGAGATTCTCTAGTAGTTCTCAATGTGAGATGGACTGCTAATACTCCTGGAAGCCCTAAATTTTATATGCATGTAATTCGATGCTCACTCTCAGCTCTCGCTACCATTACTATTACTTAAACTCTGAACTCATTATTTAGCTTCATCTCTATCTTGGAAAGACTTAATGATCAAATTAATTTTCTAAAAACACCATACATTATAATCCTCACATTCCTATATGGCTGAGTTATTTTTATATTGCTTTTACCTTTGAACTGCAATGTGGCTGAGTAGAAAGTCTTGGTTTTTATATTATTTTGTTCTTTTGTGATGAATGCTGTTGTAGAGATGTCAAAATTCAGCCTGATTTTTCATGCCCTTGTTAGTGAGTTTTCTTAAATTAAAATAGCTTCACTGGTCTTCTGGCCTTGAACTCAGTGCTGATTTTTCCAATTGGACACAATTTATTCATGTCTATATTCAATTTATTACACATTTGACAAATGTCTATTAAATCGTTCTTTTTATCAAGCAATGTTCTAGGCACTGAGAATATATAAAAAGAGCAAAGATATCTACCCTAATGGAGAAAACAATCTAGTTGATAGAGACATATAATCAGCAAACAAAAGACACAGATTTTTCATTGCAAATGGAAGAATCAATTGTTTCAAAGTTTTCTTTCATTGTATATTTATATATTTTCTCTACTAATGTGTTTTATTCTCCTATTCATAAACAATAAGTCTATGCATTTTTAAATTACTGTTTTAGTCTAGGTCAATAATTTTTTGCCAATGATGTTTATATCTAAGTTCCATTTCTATTTTATTTTTCTTGATTTTTTTCTCAAGCCTGGTCTATGTTTCTTAAATGTTTATTTGAATTTATAATGATGATATGAATGTTTTTATGTTTTTAAAATTTTTTCCTGAGATCTGCCAGCTTCTTTTTCATCACATCCTTCTGCTATTATATTGCTTTTTATTTGATCTTATGTATCTTTTTTAATAAGGCTGTTCAATGAGATGATGATTTCTTCAGTAACTTAGAGCTTTAAAACAAATGTTTGGTTAAAAATCTCTGCTGCTTTGTTCTGTGTTTCTTTTTCTGGGTCTTTTTTATCTTTCTTCTTCTTTTTTATTTATTTTTTTATTTTCACTATCTATGTTCATTTCTTCCTGACTATTTTAATTGGTTTTTAATCAGGAATTTCTATCTGGTTTAGATATTTGTTGAAAAATTGCAGTGGCCAAGGTAATGAATTTGTTTATAGAGTGTTTAAACCTATATGGTTATAAAATAGTTATATATCCATTCTCATGAAATTTGGTGTAT
>NW_007728886.1:170966-171946 GCF_000696425.1 Galeopterus variegatus | reverse complement strand
GGATACTTTGATATATGGCTACTTTATTTTTATCTTGGGTCCTTTCAGCAATATAGTTGAAAATGGATAATAGACTTTAATTACTGTGGTAAGCAGAATAATGTCCCCTCAAAGATGTCCACATATAAAGTGAAACCAATATTTATAAAAGACAGTAGTGAGAAAGCTGGTTAACTAATGTTTGAGTTTAACATCCTTGAAACTCGTTTATCATGCTACTCAATTAATAATAAAAATATTTATGGAAGCATAATTAAGACAGTTATTTAGATATAAATAGAACTCAAATAGAAACTGGAATTTGAAAACAATATTTTTCAAAGTATCTCTCTTTAATGTAAGTATTCACTAATATTATTTATGGAGAGTGGAAAAAAGTAAAAAGACAAGTGCGAATTCCTTACTTCTCTTTTCCTTTAACACTCTTGCTTTGTGTATCAGAGCTATAGTAGAAATCACACAACAGCAAGATGGTTGGCTTATTTTTAGTTAAATATCTCCTAGAGAGAGAAAGGGAAGTGTATGAAAGTGCAATGCCGTCCAGAACTTTCACAGTCACTGATAGTATCCTGAAGATATCACTTGGCACTTCTACATTGGTCTTTCTTAAGATCCAATAACCCTGAAAAGGCTATGTAGACATTCCCTATTGCTATGCTATAAGTCAATCTTCAATACTAACAGTTCTTCAAGAAACTAAAAAATAGTTTTATCATTCATTCTGCTTTCAGCTACAAGTCAGAGAAAATTCTGATTCAAGCTGGCTTTAAAGTAACAAAGTCTGTTATTCACTTATTCATTTAACAAATATTAATTGAGTACTTTCCATGCTCCAGTCAGTAATCTAGGCTTTGGAGCTATAGCTGTGAACACAACAGTGTCTTTGCTTCATAGAGCTTACGTTCTAGTGGGGAGGAAGACAATAAGTAAATAAAATAAATGAATACAGTTCTTTATTATGTAATAGGAAGTCCACCGCA
>NW_007728886.1:161038-169563 GCF_000696425.1 Galeopterus variegatus | reverse complement strand
CAAACAAAAACATTAGTAATGTTATCTAAAATCAAACTAATTAATTTCCTACTCTTTAAAAGAGTGTATCTAGTATAGATATTTAACATCTCTTACATGTTACATCTTTATTTCTGGATTTTAAGTTCACAAAATATACTAGCAGGCTTAGCTTTGAGTAACATACACATTTAAGATTTGAAAAAAGAAGTAAGGTAGCAGAGTATTTCAGTTTCATGTAGTAATTATACCTTTGAGTACTAGAACTGGATGAGAGATAGAAATAGAGAACAGGTGAGTTCAAAGAGATTGCATCACATATGAAGGTACTTCAAAAGTTTGTGGAAAAATAGAATAAAAAGATAATACAGATTTTTCCACGAAACTTTTTGAAGTAAGCTGGTATGTGTTTCCTTTTAAAATCAATGCATAAATTGAAAACCAAGATGGGACTTCTGTAAGATATAAAGTCTTTAACGCCATTAATACTCAACTATCTTTGTTCTAGTTTTTTATGCATCACATATGAGCTGAGAAGATAAATCATAATATTAACCTTAGAAATTTTATGTCTAAGTGCCATGTACTACCAAGTAGTCATCTTGAAAGACAATGCCCGTCCTTCAATGAGGCTGCTCTTGTCCATACCACTGTTTGAAACTCCTCTTTTCAGAATCCTGTAGGTATACATGTGAAACCAGTCTCATCGCTTTAATTCCATATCTTTAATTTTTCCCCCACAAATGTTATTTTCCAGCTTGATCACCATATAATCATTAGATTTGGATCTAAGTGATGTTCAGTCATTCAAAAAAATAAGTAGATGAAGTTCATCCTCAGTAGAGGATGCTTATCTTGATAATTATTTTGAAGAGAAATGACTCATTTGAATCTGATAATTTTGAAAGCTGAAGGTAAAAGACCCATCCTCAGATAGCCAGACACTTGAACATGTAAAAACACCTGTGGCTTAAGTAAGTAATTATAGCACCTGGAATGTTAAACATATGTATATTGTTCTGAAGAGCATAATTATGCTGATAAGGAGGTTTCAACGTGATTTTAATGTTTGAATCAAATACTAAATACATCTGACAAGAAAAACGCATCTGCACTTCTCCCATTTGAAGCCTTGTTGGACAGTCTTCTGTCCTCCCAGGGTTGGCTGATTGGTTGGTTGGTTTTGACACTTTTTTATATTTGTGGCATGGATAGTTGGAGAGACAAAAAAGGGACTATTTATTCTATAATAACATACTTTTTATTTTGTTTCTTGAGAAGACAGTGTAAAAAGATGCAGAATGGAACAATTCCAATCTCAGTTTGGCTAAGTCCCCAAGTCAGAATTTCTACTTACTAAGACTGCCTACATAGAGCTTAGAAATAGGATGGAAGAATACTACTTTTTGACCTTTGGCTCATCACTCACTGAGAGTTTAAAGTGTAGAAGCAAAAATATTGGAGATTAAAAGAGAAGTTGGGGCCAGCCCAGTGGCGCACTGGAGAGTGCGCCGCTTGGGAGAGCGGTGGCGCTCCCGCCGAGGGTTCGGATCCCATGTGGAGATCGGTTCCCGCTCACTGGCTGAGCGTGGTGCGGGCGCATCACTGAGGGTTGCGATCCCGTTACCGGTCAGTAAAAAAGACAAAAAGGAAAAAAAAAAAAAAAAGAGAAGTTGTCCAGAGAAAGTTATGCATGGGTTGTGAGTTCCATCCTATTCTCCTTAGAGGATGCTGGCGGTGTTTGAACCCCACTTTAAGCCTAGGAAAATGCGCTTTGAGAGATCAAGTGTCTCCTGGATCTTGAATGATGTACTCCTTGGTATTGGACTCAAATCTGAGAGATATAAAGGTTAAGAGTTCCAGCTGTTCTGATTGCTAAGGAAAATGTTAAAGATAACTTGCATTCCCAGAGTTCATTGAGATAAAGCATACATGAATACTTTCTGTGGAATCAACTGGGCCACTTGAGCAAGCAAGGCAATCTGGGGCTTGTCCAGGAGGGCCATGTGGAGGTATGAGGACACCATGGCAGAGAGCAGCTGGGAGTGTAGTACGGGGTGTCTCAGGGTTGAGCAAACATAAATGACTAGTTGGAACAGACAAAGTAATTCATTTCAAGAGATCCGCAAAGGGAAATTCCCAGTACTACAAGGTTTCTGGAAAACCCCAAACTCACCCCACAAAAAAAGGAGTCAGTTTTAAACCTACACCATGCCCAGAGAGAACTCTGCCAGCTCACAAAAATCTCAGTCAAGTAGGAATCTGCCTGCCACTTACCTTTCCTGTCTCTCAGAGAGATTAGACAGGGGTGAAATGATGGGGGGTGAGGTACTGTAGGCAGGAAAATAACAATGAAGGCCTTCAGGCCTCTTTTTTCCATTTGTCCACCTGACATAGATATGTGCTAAAAGTGACCAGAAGTCCAAAATGAGTGATCAAATACAAAAGTTATTTTCAGAATAAGACAATAGCCTCTGAGCTAAAAATCAGTGACTTTAGTTATAGGCAGCCAAAATAGAAAAGGGAAGGAGACAACTTGTCACAGATGTCTACTTTGTGCCAGGCCCCGTGCCAAATAGTTTATATGCATTATCTAATCATCATGGAAACTTTAGGAAAAAGGTCTTATACTGCCCATTTTGTCATTGATAAAATCAAGCCTCGGGGAAATTAAGTCACACTTTTAAGATTGAGTATCTAGTTAGTGATAGAGGCAGGATTCAATCTAAATTCATCCAACCCTTTCTCTTTACACCCTATCAAGAAACATGAGGCCATTTACATGGCAAGTCTTGACAATCTTTGTTATTTTCTATATTGTCACCCATGGTCCCCCATACTATCTACCTATTCTATAGACTCAGACTTCTACTTCTTTCCCCTCTCCTTAGATTTATTTGGAAATGCAATCTATCATGCTAGCCCCTTCCTTTTAGAACTAAAGGAAACAAATCCAAACAAAATACAGAAAATAAAAACAAAACAAAACAAAAAACATGAACAGGATAGGAAAGAAGAAAGCCACAGAAAGACAGCTCCTTAGTACCTTTCTGACCCTGTAACCAGGTATCTTCTCCTGGACTCACAATACTCCGGACACACTGATCCTTACTCGTGAGCAAGTTGGGCATAGCAGCCTTTGCACTGAGCCTTTTCTTCCTCCAAATATCTGTATAGATCATTCTCTCACCTCCTGCCTTTATGGAGGTGATATCACCTTGATACCACCTGCTTTTTAGACCTAAACTAATCATCCTACTTAAAATTGTAACCTGCTCCATATTCTGATCCCTCTTGCTTTGCCCTATTTTTTTTGGTTTATTTTCCCATATCACTTATTACTTTCCAACAGTTACTTATTCATTATGTTTATAGCTTATTGTCTCTCCTCTTCACTAGAATGTAAGGTCCATGAGGCCATGAATTTGTCATTGTTCTACCTCAAGCATCTAATAGATTACATGGCACATGGTAGGCATGTGCCATAGATTCCCTGAATGAATGAATTACTGAATATTGATTTTTATTCACTACCAGAGATATCACATACTACTTTGATTTCTTAGCACCTTGCCTTTTAGTATTGGTTCTGCTTTACTTGGTGGTCTTCCACTAATCATCGCAGAATAGCCCAGTCTTAAGTCTTATCACATCAGACCTGTCTGGGTTTCAGCTGTGGAGTCTCTTGTATTTGTCCACCCCAATACTGAAGAGCTCCAGTCGTCATTCTCATAATCTTTGTCAAAGTCAAGTGACATTAAAAATATCTTAATTTTTATAACACTTAAATTGTCAACATATTTTAAAGTTTATTAATAATAGCTGCTGCTTTTGATAGGCACATGTAAATTTCCATAAAAAATACTGTGTTTTACCACAATGAATTTTGATATGTAAGTAAATTCTAGTATTTACTAGGTAGGCTCTTTTCCAAATTGAACATATCGATTTCTGTTTCCACTTTGTAATTTTAATACGGGCATGAACTAACATTTGCATGTAATATATGGTAGCTGATTTTGCATAAAACTCAGAAATAAATGCGTATCTGAGATTGGAATAAAATACATTTAACATTGTATATGGCTGTGAAATTCATAATCTTTGATCCTACAATGAAAGATTTGTAGAGAAAATTATCTATTCAAGACCGTTCCCATGAGTATCCATTTAGTGAAACTTTACTTGCAAGAATCTGTAAAAATGCTAATAAACCATATTTCTCACCAGTTTAGGCCTAGTTGTTTATTTGTTTCTGGCTTTGAGATAACTTTGAATAGCCGATATAGTGTCACCATGGGTAATGAATGATGCATGTATGAAATAGTGACCTTAAAACAGCACATTTCTCTTAAAGGAATCAATTTACACACCATTGCTGCTTAAATTTTATGAGCAATTATGTATCGTGTCTTTCCTATATAAAGATAGAAAATCTATTTTAATCAACATTAATTTCCATGAAATTATAACTTTACTAGGGTCCATTAACAAGAATAAACTAGATATGGGAAATCGTTTTAAGAAAACAAAGATTAAGGGAATACATGGTAAAAATATAGGGAAAAAATTTACTTTGCATTGAAAGTTAAATGTTTTGGAAAAAACTACAGGAAATCTCAGCAATGCACCTGGGGCATAATTTTATCAGCAATCCTCGAAGAGTCTCCCAATGTAGGTACATGCAGAACATACTATTGTAAAGTAGAAGAGACTCTAATACTTCTCCAATCAGGGGATGTTATTATAGCACAAGTAATTAACTATGTAGCATATTTTCTTTAGTTTCCTTCCTTTAAATACTTTCTTTCTCCCACTTTTAATCTTACATAATTACAGTCTGATGTACCACTGTTAAAGTTTTGCTTACCCATAGTATTCAGGTAATTTCTGGTGGCAATGCAGTGGAGGTGGATAAAATGTAGATAGATTTAAGTTTACACCCTGGATTAACAAATACCCTCAACTTTCTTGCTGAAACAAAATAACATCAAAAACAATCTAGCCCTGAATGAATCCCACTATTCACTTTCTTTTACCTGAATTTATACAGAATATTATGGAAAGTATTCAATCACAAAACCAGGCAAACTGATGTCACTATAAGTTTTTTCTCATGAAACTCAGATGAATACTTACTATCACATGAAAATCCCAGGATTCTTTAAGCTTACTCTTCCATTATCCTTAACCATTATTTTATACATTCTTAAATCTCCCCTTCCCTATTTCCCCACCATCATGCCTGCACCCTCCGGTTGTTGACCTTGTCTTATGCATCCTGTAGGAAGAAGAAGTAATCAGACAGGAAGGGACTCACCTTCTTACCAGCAAGTCTGAAGCTCTGAACTCGGGCACAAAAAGTATAAGCAACTTGCTCAGGTCCCACAGTTAGAAAGAGATAAAATGGGGTTTGACCCAGAATCTCTCTATAAAATGGTGATAACAATTCCAACCTTAAAAAGTTATTAGGAAGACTAACATAGTATATGAATTTAATGAATATATATTAATACAATATAATATTATAATAAAATTATTAAAACAAATATCAGAAAAGGGTCTAGCAGATAGCAAAAACAATTAATGTTAGCTATCATAAGCATCAGCACCATTTATTCTCTCCTATTAGAAGATTAAAAAGTTCCTTCTTTTGCTAAAGGTCTTCCACCTGTCCCCATTGTCTCAAAACGTTTATCCTTCCTTTACTTGTTATTTTTCCAGATCATTAATCTCTCCCACTTTTTGTTCTGTTTCCATTTTTACATACTCATAAACAGGCTCTACTATAGTCTGTCTTTTAAAAGTACACTCTCCTGACTACGAATCTCCAATTTTACCTTGATTCTCTAGACACTTTTTCTGCCAAGATTTTCACAAGTTGAATATGCCTGAAAACTGTTAACTGGGTTACTCTCTATGGGGAACACTTTTCCTCCATCTTATCCAGCCCTCTCTGAAACACTCAGCTTCCATTCTAGAAACCCTCTTTTCTTGGTTTCCATGATATTATCAATCTGCTGATTTCCCTTCTCTCTCTCTGGCTTCTCCTGCTCAGTCTCATTTCCTTACTCCTTTTCTGCTTAACCTCTTGGGCTTTCTTTGTTTCTCGCTCTATAGGGTCTCCTGAGGGGAGCTCCTTTATTTTTGTGGATTAAAATACCATCTTTATGTTCAAAGAGTCTCTCTCTGTGTGTGTGTGTGTGTGTGTGTGTGTTTCCATCCAATTCCTTCCTTCCGAATTTCAACATGCTTCTTCTAGTGTTCCTTTTCTCAGCATCCGACCCTCTATTCTCTCCTCATCCAGTTGCTAAAGACAGAAAATTAGAAATAATTTTCAACATGGCTTTGTCTTTATGCCTCCCGTCCCCTCACCACTCAGTATGAAGCTCAGACTATTCTAAGTCTGAATTTAGCTTTTAAATTACTCTCCATTTGTTCGTATCTGTTGCCATTCTTAACTAGTTCTCGTCATCGTTCTTGTTTGAACTACTCCATATCCAAGCTGGTTTATCTATAGAATGATCTTTTAAAATGCAAATTGGACTCTCTCTTTCTCTTTCTCCATCTCTGTTTTAATGTGAAAACGTTACCAAGAGCCTTTAATTTTAACATAAAAGAACTCAGTGAGCTGGTCACTGATTCCAAACATCAAATGTCCTATGGTATCACTTTATCACTTGTCCATTATGTTGGCCACACCAGTCTTCTTTTAATCTCTAAAAGGATGAAGTTGTTTTGTTTTGCTTACCTCATATACTCTTCACATGATCTTCCCTCTCCCCGGAATGCTTTTACTCCCACTCTTTACTTTGCTAATCTAACTCACACTTCATGTCTTAGCTCAAATGTCAGTTCTCTAGATGGGCTTTCTTTGAGTCCCAAATCTAAATTATATTTCTCTTGTCATTTTTGCTCTTGTTGCACTTATCACAAATTATGGTATAGATCAATTTATCTATTTGTCTTTTAAATTAATTTGTAAACTCCATGAGGGCAGACACCAGGCATACTTTGTTCAATACCATGTCTAACCCTTCCTAGCCATTTAATATATAAATAAATGAATAATAAATATGTAAATAAATAAGTAAATATATGAATAATTTGTGTTTATCAAGGAGTTACCTAACCTCTCTGAGTCTCATCTGCATAGTTGGAAAATGATTTTCTTCCAGACGAGATGGTTCTACTAACCAATAGAGGAAATATGTGTTATCAAGCATGACTGTGCCTCAAAAATTATTGCTTCCACTGCCCCCTTGTCCACCCTTTTCAAGCCAGCAGCCTGGTATAGTGGAAAGAGCTTTAAAGTTTAATGAAACTATATTTAATTTTTTATTTTCTAGTTACCTGTGTAACTCTGGTCAAGTTATTTAACATCTTTGAGCCTATAAAACTAATATAATAATAAATACCACCATAATATCACAGTTAACATTAAATTAAATAATATGTATGAAGCACCGGACATATAGACATTCAGTAGAAATGAGCTCTCAGTTCCTAAATACTCAAAATACCATATTTAGTGCCATTTTCCAACATTATCATACAAAATCATGTTTCTCACACTTTTAAGCTAAGATGTTATTTTAGGGGGCAAATAAACTTGAGAAGTGTGTCAAATCTCTATCTTCAGGAGGCATATAAAGCACCTGGGAAGCTTAATCAAAGTGCAAATTCCAGGCCCACTCACTGATATCTGATCCACTAGATCTGATCCACTAGATCTGGAGTGGGCCCAATAATTTGCATTTTGATAAAAGTCACAGAGTCAGTCAGGTGTCCCATTAACTTCACTTTGAAGACCAAAGTGAAGACCAGTGGTTTAGCCTATTCAAGTTTGGGACACAGTAATATTTTCAGCTCCAAACTCAAAGAATTTGAGTAAGCCACAAATGATGAATGAGGCTACGTTTCCTCAAAAGGCACATTTATTTTCTTAGGAGTTGTGGGTTTATCCACGCTGCTTTATAAAATGAACTTAATGTTGAATTTAGGAGGTGAGCAATTCCTTTCCCAAAGGCACTGTTAATCAGACTACAAGTTGTACATGAATTTTAACTACTATACCTACGCATACTTTCTTATGTTTGGCAAGGAACTCTATCTAGCAATGAGAAGAAATTATGTGTGCGTGTATACACACACACACACATACACACACACATACACACATATATCCTTTTATATATATTTATATATATATCCTTATATAATATATATATATATCCTTCTGAGAGAATGTATTTTCTACGGGAAAAAAATCCACTATTTTCATTAAGCTGACATGTAAGCTTGCATTTTATAAAGAATTTACTTCAGAAGAAGCATCACTATATAGTAATAGTCGTGGGTTATAAAAAGTTCAGGGATAAAACAATGGAAGAGTGATGTAAACAAAGAGATTTTATGTAAATCTTAAAAAATTTCAAGAAAGTAAAAAAATTTCAAGAAAATATATCTTTATAAATCAGTGCTAAATACACCACCTTATTTTTCTTTTAAAATGATCGATATTAAACCTTTTAAATCTCAGTGGC
>NW_007728886.1:135096-160775 GCF_000696425.1 Galeopterus variegatus | reverse complement strand
ATGGAAGAGTGATGTAAACAAAGAGATTTTATGTAAATCTTAAAAAATTTCAAGAAAGTAACAAATATATCTTTATAAATCAGTGCTAAATACACCACCTTATTTTTCTTTTAAAATGATCGATATTAAACCTTTTAAATCTCAGTGGTAATGGAAGAGTGATGTAAACAAAGAGATTTTATGTAAATCTTAAAAAATTTCAAGAAAGTAAAAAAATTTCAAGAAAATATATCTTTATAAATCAGTGCTAAATACACCACCTTATTTTTCTTTTAAAATGATCGATATTAAACCTTTTAAATCTCAGTGGTTTCATATGTGAAAGCCATTTTGTTGTCTTTTCTTAAAACCAAAAGTGAAAAAGAAAATTGAATGCCAAGTTACTAAGACACTAGACATAAAAGCCTATAAAGATTATAAGAAATATCCCTCAGGAGCCATATGCATGCAACAAACATCCCATAGTTGCTGTAGCTTTTTTGTATAAATATATGATTATTTTTTGCTTAACCCATAAAATATTTTTTAAAAGATGATTAAAATGCATGTGTGCAATACATTAATAAATACAAATTTAGGTCCTAAGACATGAAAGATAAAATTTATATACTCCCATCTTTCTATATAGGCATGTTTTCCTCCAGATGTGTGAAAATACT
Source organism: Galeopterus variegatus (assembly GCF_000696425.1). Classification (NCBI taxonomy): domain Eukaryota; kingdom Metazoa; phylum Chordata; class Mammalia; order Dermoptera; family Cynocephalidae; genus Galeopterus; species Galeopterus variegatus. Next base: position 160,116 of record NW_007728886.1, on the reverse strand, counting down.
GTTTTAAGTTTTGCATTTATAACTAAGATGACTCAAAGACACATTGCCTTTGATTCTTCAGAGTCTGTCTTCAGTTCTTGCTTCTTGCTGTTGAAACTAAGCTAAATTCTCTCATATAAATTCAAGGAATTGAAAAGTAAGGGTGGATAGAATATCAGTCACTGAAGTGCCTGCTCCTTTCCACAATGTTCAGCTTTATAAATCTACTTGTCCTTCAGGATCCAAAGTAAAGGTCCCTTCTTTCAAGACAACCCAGTCAAAAGTATCCCTGAACACCTTTGAGAAATTTTTGAACACTTACAAATGCCAAAGGATTATCTTAAATATCCTAAACCATCCTGTCTCAATTGCAACCATATCAAATTGGTTATCAAAACTCAAATCTCAAAGAGATCTCATCCACACATTCTCCATTTACCATTCTCACTGGTATGATCTTTGTACCAAAGATATTTTGTTTGTCTGTTTTGATTTTTATGAATGAATTTTCACATTATATTTCTCTTCCTGGAATGCTCTTATTTATTTATTACCTGTCCTCAACTCCTTTGTGAGGTTGGGAGTAATATTTCAAGACAAACCTCAGAATTAGTTACTTGCTTTCTGAGAGAAGCCAAAGGACATAGCTCACTTAGGCTTATAAACCAGTTATATATACATTTACGGCATTATGTTGAAGCTTACCTATTTCTTCCACAAAAACCATAAAGTCTCCAAAGATAGGGAAATATTTGATTCAACTTTATATCTTCATAACCTATTAGGAAGTGGGAATTCATAGTATTAATAACAATATCAATAATAATAACAAACACTTTTATAACACTATGTGTGAAGCCCTGTTCTACTTAATTTGCAAAATTAATTAATTAGACCTGCATAAACTTATGATGCAGATCATTTTTAATGCCAATTTTATACAGGGTAAACTAAGGCACAGAGTGGTTAAGTAATTTCTCTAAGGTTACATAGCTAGTAAGTTGAAGAGTTAGGATATAAAATCAGTCAGTCTGGCTTCAGAGTTTATACTGTCATGTTCTTGATCACTAAAGTATGCTAACTTGCTCAATAGATGATAACTAAATTATTTTTAAAACTTTTCTTATCCTCCATTACTCTGGCTGTGGGAAAAATCAGACTCTACCAAGAAAATCAGGCTACCCAAAGTGAACCTCAGAGATAGATTCTGGTTAATTAAGCATGCAAAATACCTGAAGTCTCTGAGGAAGATCTAAAAGCAGAACTTCTTTGAATATATAATAGAAAATGTCAGAGTAACGATGATGTTGATAAAATTTAAGATTATTGAGTAACCATAAATATTAACAGCACATGGTATAATGAAATAAAATAGTTAAAACAACAGAAAAATTTTGTCCCACCATAACCACTAGAAAAAAAAAAAAGCTAAAAATCTTATTTTTATATATATTTTAACAAATTGAGATCTAAAGGAGGTAAATTCCAGACAGAAATAAGACTTTCCTAGATGAGCAGAGATCTGTGACCCTCAGAGGCACTTGCCTAGTCTGGCACAATATGATGCAGATTTGGCTCTGCCACAGGTATAGGAATATGCTGTTGTGGAAAGAAAACAGTGGAGTTGAGATGGGTAATTCTAAGGTGTTGACTTGATTAGATTAAGGAATACCACGAGGGTATTTTTAGAAGAGATTAGCATGAGAACTTGAGTGTACTGGGTGGAAAGATCCACCCTCAATATGGGCGGGAGCCATCCAATCCACTGGGGGTCTGGAGAGAACAAAAACGGAGAAAAAAGGCCAATCTCTCTGTCTCTATCTGCAGGAGCTGGGATACACTATGCTCTCTTGTTCAAGGACACCGGAACTCAAGACTCTTCAGCTTTTGGGTTCCAGGACTCACAGCAATGGCACCCATCAGCTCCCTGGTTCTGAAGACTTTGGACTTGGACTGAGCTACACTACTGGCATCCAGTTTGCAAATGGCCTATCATAGGACTCCTCTTCACAATCACATCACCCAATTCCCCTAATAAATCCCCTTCATTTATTTATAAACATATCATATTGTTTCTGTGTTTCTGGAGAACCCGGACTAACATAGGTCTTTTAAACTGATTACAGACTGGAAGCACTGAAAGCTCAAAATGCAGTGCTAATTTTTCCATCCATCCACTGATTCATCACATGGGACTTTTACTAAGTGCTGGATAGTGTTGATTGCTGTGTTTGCAGCAGTGTATGATAATCAGAGGCTGAGCTGGAAAGCAGAATGACACCACTACAGTCTTCTGATGATTAGCTCTTAAGCCCTTCTAATGGGATGAGCCTGTAGTACACACATATCCAGAGCTCAAGGCATCTTAAATCAGAAGGAAATAGAAACTAAATCTATAACCTAGCTTCAATTCAGTTCAGTACCTGATTGGAATGAAGCAGTCAAAACCCTCACACTAGCTGTCTAAAGAACATGCCCTCATTGAAGGAAAATACTATTTATTGCAATCCCTATGGTTATCTTAAGTACCACATCTGGCATATCATTAAAAGTTATGGGAAAAATGTGACCCATAACAAGAAGAAAATCAGACAGTAGAAGTCTACCCACATATAACTCATAAGTTAAAATTAGCAAAAACTTTAAAATAAATATTTTAAATATATTAAAGTAATTAGAGAAAAAGCTGGACAAAATGGATAGAAAGGAGAACTTAGATAGACATATGGAATTTTAAACAAAAAAGTAGATGTTATGGAACTAAAACCTCACAATATTTAAATTAATAATTTATTGGAGAAATTTAGAGCTCATAAAAAAAATGGGCAAAAATCTTGTCCAAGCAGATTACAAAAGAAGATAGCTAAATGACCAATAAGTTATGGAACTAAAACCTCACAATATTTAAATTAATAATTTATTGGAGAAATTTAGAGCTCAGTAAAAAAATGGACAAAAATCTTGTCCAAGCAGATTACAAAAGAAGATAGCTAAATGACCAATAAATATAAGGAGATGCTCAAAATCATTATTCAACATGAACTGCTAATAAAAATCACAATGACAATAGCAAATATTGCTAAGATTGTGGAGCAAGTGGGGCTTTTATAAAACATTATGGATGTGAAAAACAGTATCATTGTTTTGAAAAACCCTTTGCTGTTTCTAGTAAAATTAAGCATATACCTTTTCTAATTATGTATCCAAGAGAAATGAGCACCAATCTTCACAAAAATATTTCTATGATAGTTTTGGAAAAAATGCCAAAATAATTTTCTCATAAGCCAGTTTTGTCCTTGAAGTAATATTTTGTCTTTGAAACAATATTTGCTTGTTACACTAGTCTGGCCTTTCATCACTACTAGCATTTTTAGCTTCTATAATCGAGCTTGCTTATCTGCCTAGACCACATAAATTCTGAGAAATGAAACTTACTGCTATGCTAGCCTTGTAAATGTGTTGCATATAAAAGCTTGGACCTGAGCTTGGAGTCCAGATTTCCAAGCATTAGCTTGTCTGGGCCCACTGGCATAATAAAATACCTGACTCTCCAACTCTCTGAGTGCCGACTGCTTTCCATAACAATAATATTCATAGAATTTTAATTTAATAGCAGTATAATTTAATTATAATAAATAAAATTGTTGACACCCCAAAATGTTCATCAATAGGACAACAGATGAACAAATTGTGGTATATTCCTAAACAGAATACTATTTAGCAAAAAGGAAAAGAAAAAAATGAACTGCTGATACACTCAACAAAATGGGTGAATCTCAATGGCATAATGCTGTGTAAAAGAAACTAGACATGAGGAGGACGCTTCAAAAAGTTCATGGGAAGAGTTGTATTATCTTTTAATTCTATTTTTTGATGAACTTCTTGAAGTACACTTGTACTGTTAAACTGAAATAAAGTTCAGGAACAGAAAAAATTAATCAATGGGGCTAGAAGTGAAAATAGTGGTTGTGGACAGAGTGATATTGTCAGTCAAGGGGCATAAGGAAACTTTCTGGATAAAGGGCTGGAAATGTTCTGTATTTATATCTGTGTGGTCACATATGGATGAAAGCATAAATACAATTTATGAAACAATACTCTTAAAATGTGTGTATTTTGTTTCATGGAGTGTACACCCCAATTCAAAATAGGTTTTTTTAGGCATATTTAATGTTTTTATAACAATCTTATATATATCTGATGAAGAAAATGTCTGTCTAAACAATTTGATTAATTAAAACCTCCTTTATTAAAAAAGTTAAAATGCTTAACTCAAACGAAATCCTTTGCAATCTCATAATTATGAAGTAGCCATTGTCAACATTGTGTAGCTTTCTTCAGTATTTTTTTAAAAATGTATACAATAAAGTTGAAGCAACCACTGACAAAGCTAATAATCCAACAAGGGATATGAAATGAATTTACAAACAATATTCAATCCAAAAGAAGACAGAAAAGGAAGAACAATAGAATTAAGAAAATATAAGATATATACAAAAAATGCTATAATTATTGCTATAATCTGATTTAGCAATATATCAGATTTAAACTCTATATTATTAGTAATCACATTAAATGTTAGTGGTCTAAACAGACCAATTAATAGAGATTGTCAGAATGGATAAAGAAAAATCAAGAACCATCTAAATATAGCCTATAACACATTCGCTTTAATATAAAGATGCAACTAGGTTAAAAGTTAAAGAATGGAAAAATGTATCACATACTAACATTAATTGAAAGGAATTTGGAGTATCTATATTAATATAAAAGTATATTTTAAAATGATATGTGGGTCAATCCATTTAGAAGATGTAACTATTCTCAACCTGCATACACCCAATAAAATACATGAAACAAGATTAATAGAACTTTACAGTAGAAAGAAATAGAAATTCATAATTATAGTAGAAAATGTCAACACTCCTCTTTCAATAATTGATAATAATAAGTAGTACAGAAATCAGTAAGGATATAGAAGAGTTGAATAGCATTCTCAACCAAATTTATCAATTTGAAATTTATTGAATGCTCTATCGAAGAAAAAGTGGAATACATATTTGTTAAAAGTGAATTAAGAACATTTACCAAATAAAGCCATATTCTCTGTGATAAAACAAGGTTCAGTAAGTACAAAAGCTTTCATATACCTACCATATGACACAAACATTATACTCGTAGGTATTTATCCAAGAGATATGGAAGTATTTCCATATAGAGAACCATACACAAATGTCCACAACAACTTATTTCTTAATAAGTTTAAACTGGAAGCAACCCAATGTCATCAACAAGTGAATATATAAATAAATTGCAGTATATCCATAAAATGGAATACTTTTCAGCAAGAAAAGTAAATGAATTATTGACCCACACAAACACATGGATAAATCTCAAAATAATTATGCTGAGGGAAAGAACTCAGACAAAAAGAGCACATAGTATGTGATTCCAGTTATATGAAATTCTAGAGAACACAAACTTATAGTGACAAAAGAAAAGTAAATGAATTATTGACCCACACAAACACATGGATAAATCTCAAAATAATTATGCCGAGGGAAAGAACTCAGACAAAAAGAGCACATAGTATGTGATTCCAGTTATATGAAATTCTAGAGAACACAAACTTATAGTGACAAAAATCATATCAGTGATTGCTTGGGGATGAAGAAGAAGGGTGGGAGGGAAAGATTACAAAGAGGCCTAATAAAATTTTTGAGTGTGAGTCATATGTTCATTTTTTTATTGTGGTAATAATTTTATGGTTGTACACTCTGTCAAAACGTTGATCTATACACTTTAACTATGAGTAATTTATTATACGTCAAATACAACCTCAATAAAGCCGCTTTAATAAAATAGTCATACATACGGCTTCCAAGAAAATAGCATTGAACTATTTGAAATACATACTTAAAAACCTAAGGGGTACTGTGGTTAACAGAAATGGACAGCAAGAACTAGGCTCACTTATTTTTCTGAAGTTGCTCCTTCATTAACTTATCCAGAAGAAACAAAACCATTGGCAGGATTTTATCACAGTGCCTATAAAATATTTCTTGAGAATAATTCAGGCTTATAGAAACATGCTTTCATGATTTAACCCTCTAGTGCCATTAAGGGCAGAGCAGAAGTATTTACTTAATTGTTCCACTGACTGCATCTGTCAATATTTCTAACCAAATTCTATGCCAGGAGAAGGAAATTAATTGGTAAAATATTTTTTAAAAAATTACATTAACTTGCCCAAAATTACAATGATATATCAACGTAGTATAGTTCCAGATTTACATGAATTACACACAGATTAACAGTGCTTATGTTTCTTTTCATGAATTCCTGAATCAAGTGACTTTTGTTTGGGGGTTGGATCTAAATTTTGCGTTTCTTATAAGTAGTCGAACATGGCTTGGCTCTTTTATTTTAATATGATTAACTTTTCCTTTCTTAGCTTTCAGGGTACCAAATGCTGAATTTTCTAATGGAAAATGATCAGAGGAAATAAGCATATCTTTTAACCACAAATAAAACAGCTCATCTTTTACCTTTCATGCTCTGATTTGAGCTGTTAACAAAGAACCTCACCTAAAATGTCTAGATCTAAATGTACTAAGGAACAATAGTTTATTTTCACCATATCATAGAGGCGTAAAAGTTTTCCTTTTGCCATATCTGCTAGAAGAAATCCCATTATTTACACAGCTACAGGAAGAAAGACAGGATGTGAGAGAGATGCAAGGGTGGGAAGAAGACCTGAAGTCACTCAGGTCACATTCATAGGCTCAACACTCCTTCATAGAAAATAATAATAGTAAAATTATGATGATACGTCACTTATCCAGCACTCAGCGTTTTCAAAACACTTCCTTGTACTTTACCTCACGTGCAGAAGATGTGATGTGTTCTAAGTTATCAAGTATCAAATATCTATATGACATGAGACAGACAAGGCATTGGACTGAGATACAAAACAAACTAACTAGTAGGTAGATAAGTAGTAGTTAGGTAGGTAGATTAGACTGGTAGATGGATGATAGATACATTGACAGGTAACAATACTAGGGCATACAAAATTGGTTTGCCTAAATCATGAATTAACATTCTTTTTATAGAGTATACTATGTCAACAAACAGTTGATTTTCTATATAAGGTTTTAACACTTTACATTCACATAAAGTAGTTATTTCCTTTCCAAAAATTTAGACTGCTTTTGGCAATAATCATATATCATTAACCAAAGCAAAACACATAGTATAACCCAGTCATCATAATTAAACATTTAATCCAAAGAGACTACTTGTGATTGATTCTAAAATATATTAAAGCATTTTTCAATTCATGAAATTTATCATAAATATATTAGAATATTAAAAAATTACACCTTGAGAGATTGACTTTAAAAATAAAATTATAATTTTATTGTCAAAGATGAGAAGATCAAGCAAAATATTTTTTCTCTCAGGAACTTAGCACTTATTTTCCATGTTTTCAAAAAAAGTATTATTTTAGAAATTTCTGCATTTCATAGATTTAATATTTATACTGTAACATTTCTGGGGTCTTTGGTCATTTAATTTGATCCATTACAAATCTTATTTGAGAATTTGAAAACATACATCAATTTGATAAATCAAAGGTCTTGACATATCAGGTTTTTATGATGTCCCACTGACCTTTAGAAAAAATGCACCATTTTCTGATATATTATCTGATCTCAAAAAGAACCTGAATAAAAGATACAAAGACTTTGCACTCTGAATCTAAGGTGACATTTAAGACTACTATCCAGCTAGCAAAAGTAGATCTCAAAATTTATTCTTGACCTGTGGGGATAAGCAAATCATTAATATAAGAAGGTATCAGGCCATTAAGTGCTTTAAACATCAACAATAAAACTTTAAAATCAATGCAAATCCTGACAGGAAGCCAATATGAAAACTGGAGGACAAAAGTGATGTACTTTGAACAGGTAAGTAGTCTCGCACTGTGAATGAGCTGAACCTCAGAGATTGATTTATCAAGAAATCGAAACATCAAGATGTTGAATCAGTCCAGTCTCAGTGATTATCACATTGCAGTAGTTTCAGTACCATTCACACATCTTTACTGAAAATATGTGCTGTAGAAGGTAATTAGCTCTTAACACCAGCACCATTTTACACTAAAACCAATAACTAGATTCAAATTAATAGAAACACTAACTTTTGTACAATACTTTAAAGTTCACAACATGCTTTATTAAATAGCATTTCACGTGATCTAAGCACAAGGAGATTCACAACTGACGGAATATATTCATGTGCTTACTTTTATGCTGCTGTTACTTCAATAATAAACTTAATGTTGTTGAATACAAATGTTAAAAGTGAGAGTTACAAAGCACAAGGAGATTCACAACTGACGGAATATATTCATGTGCTTACTTTTATGCTGCTGTTATTTCAATAATAAACTTAATGTTGTTGAATACAAATGTTAAAAGTGAGAGTTACTTGATTCTAAACTCTTAAATTGCAAACTCTTCAATTTATGGAGAACAGTTCTAATTCCTTTCCTGTTTGTCCATTTGATGCGTTACATAAAGACAATAATAGTAATAACTAATACTAACTAAGCACTTATTAAGAACCATGCATGGACTAATATAAACTGCTACTGCTATCTATATTTTAGAGATGAGAAAACTGAGGCACAGATAGATAATACAAGGTGACAAAGAGTCCACAACTTGTAAATATCAGAACTAGGATTCTGACCCAGAAACTACCGTCATATATGTCATACATCTGCACAGTATTTTAATATATATGCTAAGTCATTCATCTCTCTGTATGTGTATATATACTTTGGTAAATTATGATACTGTTGTTACATTGTAAATATCAGAAAAGCAAAGTGAGAGGTAAATGTAGTCACTAAACAATATCTCCCTTTTTTTAGTGAATGAAATCTGTTGATGACAGTGTCCATACACAAGCAACTATTTCAAACAGTGGTTGGAAAGTTGTTCTGTTAGCTTTTTTCTTTTTTCTTCCCTTAAAAGAACACGACCGGAGTGTGTTTTGCATGGATTACACAGGATTAAATAATTAAAATGGCACACAAAACTCCGCAATGTGTATTCACATAAGCCTTTCCTAAAAGTAAAGAGTGTGGGACAACATGAGAAAGTACAGGCAATCAACAAGGGATGCCAGACCCCAGGATCCTATCTCAGTCACATAGAATCTCTTTGTTATCAGTTTGTGGACTGCAAAGATATGCACAAATTATCTTCATTTGAAGGGAGCCCAGGCAAAAGTTTATAGTGAGGTCTTTTATATCTTCCTATTTATGTAAGTAAAGTCAGGCTGTGTAGCCAGTTAAACTGGGTGTAAAACATCAATCTAAACATTTCTAAACAATGTAAAACAGCTTGCAACAGGTGCCTACAAGGAAGTTCATACTTTGAATGTCACATTATAAACCACTAATATATGTCATTCTTATCTTAGCCAAGAATCAGTTTCAGATTTTCAGCCATCAACAGACATAACTGAGTAGTAAGTACTAGTGGACTCCCTAGAAACTCTGATAAAAAGCTTGGTACTTCTCTCTCTGCTTGCCCTATATCCTATTAGAAATATAACAGCCTCTTCCTACATCCTGAAGTGACTCGTATATTTCTAATAGGAAATAAAATGTTGAACTTTCAGAAGGGGAGAACAGACCTATAGTTACTAGAGGTGGAAAGGCAGAGGGGGAGGGGAGTTAGGGAGTAATTGGGTAAGGGACACAAAGAATAATTATGATTTTTAATGATGAGTATACTAATAATATTAATTTGATCATCACATACTGTACACAGAGACTGATAGTCAACTCTGTACCCCATAAATATGTATAATCAAAAATAAATTTATTAAAATATATATATATATATATACCAGGATCCCATGGAAGAAGTCGTGGCACAACTAGGAAGTTGATATTTACCATAGATCTAAAATAAATAAACAGAAAAACCTTCCCTCCAACAATTTTAAAAAATATGACTGATAAAATTATAGCTATCAAAAAGAGGAAAAATATAAAAACACGGGAAAGACCATTCTTCTCTAGTGTTGGGAGATGTAAATTTAGTTCCCCCTTTATTCACTTCTTTAGCAGATAAAAATAAAAGACTAGAGGATGAGGGTATCAGTAGGAAGCAACAAAAAATTAAACAATTCATTTGAGCAAGCTAGAAACAGAATACTCCTTTATTGCTCACAAATGGTGATGTATAATTCATGTATTTCCAAGTTGATTGGTGCCAACCTGAATCACAAATGGGTAATTGTTCCTGGGTGCATAAGAGGGGTTGCAAGTCAAAAGTTGCTATGGTCACTTTTTCCCTGCACCGTAAGTAATAAATCATGTTGTTATTGCCACAATCCCTCCATCACGATGCTGACTATATATTGCAAACTGCCTTCTTATTGTTGCTATGGTAACATTATTATGCATTTGATAAATATTGGAACATAACATTCTTTTTCCACTTTTCAATAAATGTTTATAAAGCAAAATCCAAAGACGCTGTGTTTTTTTCTCTTTTCTTCAGGGTTGAATGGCTATTAAGTGTTCAAATCTGTTGGTGAAAGGTCGGTGATTAGCAAACACTGGTACTAAGATGAGAAATCAGGCTTGGAAGACTTTATTTGTGCAGGCAGCAGCATGTGGCCCTGGGCAGGCAGCATGGGGGAGGGATAGGCATAAGACCTAGCCTTCCCTCCCCCCAGGGGTGGGGCTTATATTTCTTCTTATGGTGAGTTGTGTTATTCTGATTGGCCACAGCTTATGTAAATGAGGAGTTAAATGAAATATCCAATGGGAGCTGTTGAGGCCTTATGTTAAAGGTAATTTTTAAATTTGCGATTATTGGTTCCCTTAGTCTATAAAGTAGAGTTTCAGAGGATACCAATGGCATGGAGTTCTGTTGTGGTTATGAGGTCCTTTGTCTTTCTATTTTACGGGCAAGTCCTGTAGGGTGAGAACCGCCATTTTGAGTACCTTTGTGTGGCGTTATCTTAAGTGGTCAAGCAGGTGACGGTTAATTGAGGTGATATGTCCAAACTAAGGTGGAGCCCCATGATTCTTTAAAAAGAGTGAACTGAGGAGTCAGAGCAAGTTATTGTACAAGATTTATACCATTTATATCCTATCTTCTAATGAACTTGTTATATATCGTGAAGTCACCTGGAAGTGTTAATATCAAGACTCATACTAAGAGAGGTATGATAGAATCAGCAAATTGTCTTTACTGCTGTAAAATTTCCATATCCCCGTTCATATCAAAAGTGAATGTGAAACAGCAGGACATCAAATTACTTTTGCCTTCCTGTAGCCACACGTGCAGTTTATGAAAAACTGTGAATCCTGATAATGCTACAGGGAATGTGCAGAAATGAGACTTCTAAAATAGTGCTTATAATCAGTAAGCTATATCTTTAACTATCATCTGTTCATGATGATATCTTATTGGTAAGCAATTTTCTATTTTTCCTTACAGGGAACTAACTTTCGTTCTCTCTTTCAGCTGTTTGAGTGTACACATTTCAATTCAAATGAAAATTGTACCAAAAATCTTGAACATACTTTTAAATCTAACTTGACAATGCTTATTAACAGAGAAGTAGACCACCAAATGCTTATCTTTTAGCAAGGATTATCAAGTTTATTAAGTTATATTACAAATGTATTTAATATTTTATTGGTTCACTTATAAATCTTTGACTTTTAATAAGATAATAATAGCTCAGTAGAAAGACATTAACCATTTCTCAGCAGGAGAAAGCCAATCATTTGTTGAGAACTGACAGTATCAACACAGTAGCAGCTGTGGATTGAACTGTGTCCCCCAAAGTCCATGTATTAGGAACTTAACCCCCACTGTGACAGTGTTAAGAGGTGGGAAATCCTATTATGGTAATTGAAAGGTGGGGCCTTTAATATGTGATTAGATTGTGAGGACTGTGTCATGGGAAATGGATTAATCCATTGACGGTTTAAAGGTGGTCATGGATGTGGTTCTGATGGCTTTAAAAGGAGAGTGCATGAGAAGCTCTCTCTCTTGCTTCTACCTTTCTCACAATGTGATACCCTGTGTCACTGAAGTCACCACCAAAGAAAGCCCTCATCAGATGTGTTCCCTGGACTTTAGACTTTCTAGCCTCCAAAACTGTAAGCAATAAATTTTGTTTTGTTACAAATTACCCATTTCCAGGTATTCTGTTGTAAGCAACAGAAACAGACTAAAAGTAGATGTTCATGTTCATTACAGGAAAACAATAGTCTGTGTGTCCTCCAAGCTAATTGGAGCACACATTCATCAAGGTGATTAAAGACCATTCGCTTATATAAGAAACACTGTCTTTCCCTGATTCCAGTTTAGTAGCATGACACGTAAGGGACAACAAAGGCAAAGAAGAAAACTGAGTAAAATATATTCTAACAAGAATGGTATCTCTGACCTAGGTGGACTGTAGGTATTTCAAGCAATTGATCATTTATATTTGCTTCTTACATGCAGTGCATGGACTAATAACTTACTTGTCCACAGTAGATCAGAATGAGCATGAACACCATATTCCTTCCTAGAAGAAAAGCCCTTAAAGGCTGGGAGCTGGAAACCTCCCCTTAATCATCCAAGTAATTCAGGGGCTTCTATAACACTGAATGGATGCCCAACAGCTCCATTCCCAAGCAGAGAAGAGTGCTCGAATTTGTCCGTCCATGCCTACTACACCTGCCTTTGGTCATCACAGCCACACAGTCCTGCTGTAGAAAATTCATTCACCCCCCCCATCTCCCTAATGACGGTGATGGCAGTACAGTAAAGTCTTACCTTTCTCAGCTTCATTCTAAAGGGTTCTTCTTTGAAGCATACTTTAAAATGTGAAGCCCTCTCCTTTTGTGGTATGTTGACCCCAGGCTGACCTCTACCCTATCCTTTAATACTCCATCCTTTACAGGGCTTGCCCCTGACAGTCATTTTCCTCAATGTGAAGCCCTCTCCTTTTGTGGTATGTTGACCCCAGGCTGACCTCTACCCTATCCTTTAAAGTCCATCCTTTACAGGGCTTGCCCCTGACAGTCATTTTCCTCTAAAGTCTCACTGCCCAAGAGATTTTCTGCCCATAAAAATTACTGGGCCTAATAAAATCTTCAACAACTATTTCTTTTACCTAGAGATATCACTAAAGGGTTTGTTTCTTTTCAACCACTGAAACACAGAGTCACTTCTATCACACTTTCTTTAACCATAAATTGTTCATAGGGAAAGTTAGGCTGTCTTGATAGTAAGAAAGATCCAGATCTTAATAGTGGGAAAGTTCCGTATACCTTGAAAATGAGCAAGGAGTGGTCGTTTCCTTTCTTCCCATGATCCCCTGTCCTCAACTACTCAAGCAATAAATTAACAAGTAATATTTGACAGTATAAATCCCTGGTGGGAGAAGTATTACAGACAGTGGTAACACAAGTGAAAGTCCCTGAGGCTGGAATAAGGCTAGTAAACTTGTAACAAATAAGAACGTCATTGTAGCTGGAGCAAAGTGAGCAAGAGGAAAGTTAGTAGAAAATTTTGGAGAAAAATGCATGAACCAGATCATAGGGCCCAGTAATCACTGTGAAGGAGTTTGAATTTCAGTTGAGCATTTTAAGCAGAGACATGATATGATCTTAGGTTTTGTTTTAAGAAGAGCACTTAAGATTGTTATTGTGAAGTATTTCAGACACAAAAAAATATGTACAAAAATTTATACAATACTTATTTCCCATATTTGGTCAAGAAATGAACTTGAACAATATAGTTGCAATTTTTTTGTGTGCTTTCTCTTGATCATACATATCCACCTTCTATCCCATTTTTCTCACACACAGGTAACTATAAATCTGAATTTGGTTGTTCTAATTTCCATTTCCTTGAACTTTTAGGACATGTGATTTATTTATATGGCATTATACTACACATATTATTCTGCATTTTCTCATATTTATTCAACAATCATCCATGTTGATATGAGTAACTCTGGGTCATTCTTATTTGCTTCTCCATAATATTCCTTGCCTAATATGCTACATTTTGTTAATCTTTTCTCCTATTAATATTACAACCAGTAATTCTATGAATATTATTGTATGTCTCCTCCTGTATTGATTTAGTTTTCTATTAATGCTATAACAAATTATCACAAACTTAGCCACTTCAACAACACAAATGTATTATCTTACAGTTATTTCGGATAAAAGTACAACATGGACCTCACTCAGGGGTTGACAGGTCTGTCTTCCTTCCTGGAGACTTTGGTGAGAACTTGTTTCATTGTCTTTTTAATCTTCTGGAGGCTGTTTATGTCCCTTGGATCGTGGTCTCCCTTTTTCCATCTTCAAAGCCAGCAACACCAGGCCAAGTCCTTCTCACACTGCTGTTTCTCTTGTTCTGTAGCTTCTGCCTCTCTTGTCCACCTCTAAGTACCCTTGTGATTACAATGGGTCCAGCTGGATAATCCAGGATAATCTCCCTATGGGACATTTTCTTTTCAGTTTCTGTAATTTGCCTGGTAATATCTTTTAACTAGTTTTTCCTTTTGAGTAACATTTTTGTTAGTGATTTCTAGCAGTTATTTGTATATGCCATATTGCAGGGAAGTAAAATATCAGTGGATTTCTCCATGCTCCTGCAAAAAGCTCTAGTCTCTGGAGACATTGAAATGTATGTGATATGAAAACAGGGAATGTTTTCTTTCACTTTACCCAGAATAGTTTACTCTTCACATACCCTGAGAATTTCATCTGTTTCTTTAGTTAATTGCTCTGATGCAAAAGGCTGATAAAACTTCTCTTATCTCCCTGAGAGGGCTGAATAGTTACAGCCTGGTTGAGGTCTTTAGAGTAAGTCTCCAGTGTGCCAGGAAGACTGGATCACTATTTCCCCAGGTATCTGTGTTTCAAGGAGACATGAGTCCCAGAACTTGTAGACAATTCTCATGCCTTACAAGTAAGAACACACGTGATTGCCTGGCTCCTGGCAAGTAAGAACACACGTGATTGCCTGGCATCCTGGGGACATGATATGTACATATTAAATGGTTGGAACAAGGAGAAGTCCCTTTTAGGAGGGGAGAGGACAACCGCTTCCTTCATCTTTATGAGCAAAGTCATTTTTTCCTCATCCCTCCTCTATGGGGAATCTGGCTACTTGTGTAAAATAATTAACCAGGCTTTCATCATATTGTCCTAGGGATAAGGACTAAGAAAAAGCAAGATGGACACATTTATTATTTCCTGTAATATATTTAATAAGATATCTATCTCGAATCCAGAAACAGGTATGTGTGCATCCAGACAAAGACTAATAAAAATATACATTAAACACAATAAAAATACATGTATTTTTCTGTTTTATATGCTGTATATCTTCATCCAGTGTCTTTTTTTTCACTTTTTTATAAATCTTTTTTCTTTAAACGCATGTTTTACATAGTCATGCTTTTGTGTTTGCTAAGAAAGACTTTTCTTATTCCAAAATGATAAAAGATATTTTTCTATATTTTCTTCAAAATGTTTTGCATTTTGTATTTAATTCATTAATTCTCTTAATATTGGTTTGGGTACCATTTAAAATCTGATTTAATTTCCACATTACAGCCAATTGCTTCACCATTTATTGAACAGCTTACCCCCTCCTCAGTACAATGCCATGTCTTACTTGTTCTACCTTTAATATGTTGATATCCAGTAGATCAAGTTTTCCCACTGTTCATTGAGTAAGTTTCTGATTATAATGTTTTTCTTCATGTACCAGTTGTATTTCTTAAGGTTAGGAAATTAACATGCTGGCTTATATATATATGGGTTCTTTGAGCTTGGTTAACATGAATCTATTTCTGATATACAGATCCATTATCAGTGCATTGACCAAATCAAGTTTCTGGGCAGAAAGGATGAGAAACAGTCCCTTGATAATGATAAATTTGTTAAGATAAATGTCACATACCAGTTCTCATAGACAGTAAGTTTAGCCTTCCCACATGCCTCTCTGGTCTCACTATATATATATATTTGCTTTTAGTATTAAAACAGGAGTTCATGAATTAGATGTTGCTGCCAATAACTATTCCAAAACTTAGTGGCTTAAAACAGTGTTTGTTATTGCACATAATTCTACAGGCTAGCTAAGCAGTATGTATTGCCTCTTCTGGGCTCATTCATGAATATGAAGGCAGCTGTGGGTTAGGGAAATGGTACTGATGATCTTTGCAGTGATTTCTCACATTTTCAGGACCTGACTGACTTTTTGTGTTAAATAACTCCTGTGGAATAACTTGTCTCTCTTTACATAGTCTCACACCCTCTTGTTAGTTAGGGTTTATTCTAATGGCAAGGGCAAGTTTCTAAGAGAGAACACGGAAGCTCACAAGGCATCTTGAGAACCAGATTTAGAGCTGGCACATCATCACTTGTGCTACATTTAATTGTCCACTAGATTCAAGAAGAGGAAAATCAACTTATGGGGAAGAGCTATAAAATCATATTGTAAACAGCATGGATACAGGGTTAGCAATAGTTGGGGCCATTTTTTCCAACTAATCTGCCATGCAGAGAAAAAGCCAAGAACTTGCATTTTTCTCTATAACTGCTTCATGCCTGGTTCTAAATAAATGCTTAAAGGGAGGATGCTAAAGAGAGGAGTTGAAAAATATTTGTCCTAGTTAACCTACCCTGTTTCCTACAAATTATTTTTTAGTAGCTCCCAATTGGGGCATAAGATGTTAGAGGTTTTGGCATGTTGTCATAACTGGCTTCTTTGGGAAACTGATGGGATAGACCAAACTCTTTATAGCTGGGATTCAGCTACCTACAAAAATAAATTCAGTGGATATCCAAGCAACAGAAAGTTAGAGATTGGTAGGAAATCATCCGGGCAATGGCCATAATAGAGATTCATTTGTGTATAGTTGACATCCCTCCACAAAGACTGTAATATTGTGGAGAATTTATGGTCTCTTAAAGGATTGGATACTTTGAAGAGAATATTAACATCCCTTCCCAGGTGAGCAGGAGATAAGCTCTTTAAGTTAGCCTTGACCATCAGGAATAGAAGCTGGATAATGGCAAGGATGTGGCAGGTTTTTACAGCGGGTTGAAGGAAAAATGAAGACATCATCCTGCATAGGTCACAGTGTCAACAAGCACATGAACTCCATATATAGAGTGTGTTATGGAGGTTAGAGAACAAAACCTAGATCCCAAATGAAGGGTCTACCAGAAGCAGACACGAAGGAGCAAGGTTTAGGAAGTACTATGGAGGGTTCTATGGGGAAAAAGCAAGTTTAAACTTGGAATAGGAGAGCTTTATTAGGTACTTTGGACAGTGGAGACAGATGTCCAGTTACTAGAACTAGAAAATAAATTAAGAAATTATTATGCTAAGTATATTAATCAGGGTCAAAAAATTAACCATCAAAGTAGCTGTAAAGCAAGTTTAAACTTGGAATAGGAGAGCTTTATTAGGTACTTTGGACAGTGGAGACAGATATCCAGTTACTAGAACTAGAAAATAAATTAAGAAATTATTATGCTAAGTATATTAATCAGGGTCAAAAAATTAACCATCAAAGTAGCTGTTTTTTGGCCTCCGTAAGTATTTATAGTACTACTAAAGCAGAGAAAAAGCTAGTCTGTCATACCCCACCCAATGACTGCAATACACATCATTCCTTTTATAAGTACACATTTCAAAACAAGAGGACATCCTTTATGATGTAGAAGTTTTGGAGTTCTGGTTTTCATTATATAGTCGCTTTTATTTTGTAAACTGGGAAGTGTTTTTTTAAGGACAAATGTTCCTGATGTATAAGCTTACCTAATTCCTAAATAGCCCAGTCTTATTTAGAAATTACATTTGTCACAATATTGAACATGAAAGTGGGTCTGTAATTATCTACAATAGTACAGAAAAAAATAAGGGACACACCCAAATTTGAAGATCCAAGAAAGTTCATACATGTTTTAATTGTCTCTTTACCCTATAGTAATATTGACTTGATAAGGATTGTTTATTACCACTTTTAAAATGCTGTTTCCCAATTTTAATGCAGTTTTTAAATAAATTTTCCTTTTCAAAATATGTGCCAAGCCTGAAATTACAAAGCTGAACTCAAAAGAGTGATCTTTGCCATCTTGTGCTTTGTTATTGGTAAAGAGAAGATAAGGTGTAAAGATCATCTGAGATGATGCCATTGAGGAAATGATAATTAAATTGATGCATCTGAAATGCATTTGGCACTTTGTCAAATACAGTGTCCTGTTTTAAGTGAAGGTGTATACTTGATGCTTTATTGTAGCAGTTGAAATTTGGCTGCCACAACTGAGAAATTGAATTTTATTTTTATGTAATTTTAGTTTACACAGCTACATAGTCAACAGTATAGCTCTAGATAAAATAAAAATCAATATCTTAATGAAGAAAGTAAATACATTCAGTTCTCTTCATGCATCACATTACGTAAGAATTGAGGGAAACTTTTTAACAAGCAACTTACAATGTACTCAAAGGTCTGAAAATAAAAAGGAGTGGAATGAGTAGTTTAAGTAAAACCACGTGAAAAAGTGAGCATTTTGTCTTATAATCAAATAAATGGGATTAAAAGAACATTTTACAGGAGGATTATCAGTCTAAGAACAGAATAAGAATATAAAAATTCAGAAATCTGAGATATTAACATTAACACAATTGTATTTATTTAAGGGAAAAATAAATATTTTTCATAAACCAAAACCTGCTTATCCTTGCTTTGTATTGAAACTATTAAGGAAATATGATTATGTGATGGTTGATACATTTCCAAATTTACAAGTTGCCCATCTAAAAGCTTGAGAAGGTCTCCTTTATTCCTCATGTACCTGAAGGCCTAGAGGAATTTTTAACTTTAATTAAACAACAATAACAACAACACAAAAAAATGAAAAACCCACATCTTTATTCAGGACACAACACTTGATTTTTCACTCTGTACAGATCTTTGTACCAGATAGTGATGGGAATTGTAAAAAAAAAAAAAAAATACTGGAAGATGTGGAGCATTAGTAATCCAAGAAGCATTTACAAGCTGTCTTATTCCTTTTGGGCTACTATAATAAAATATCTTATACTGGGGAATGTATAAATAATAGACATTTGTTGCTCACAGTTCTGGAAGCTGGGAAGTTCAATATCAAGGCACTGGCACATTTAGTTTCTTATAGGTTGTGCTTTCTGTGTGTTCTCACATGGCAGAAGGGATAAAAAGGCTCCCTCAAGCCCCTTTTATATTGGCTCTAATCCTGTTCATAAAGACAGCCCCCATAACTTAATCATCTCCCCAAAACTCCATTTCTTAATACCATCACCAGGGAGGTTAAGTTTCAATGTATGAATGTTGGGTGAACACAAAATTCAGACCAATGTACAAGCTACGTGGGAAAAAAAACGATGCATGAGTCAAATATTTGATGAACCCCTAACAAAGAGCATCAAAAATAAAGCATCTGGGAGGCTCACAAGTTGTAGCAGTAAGAGACACAGCCGAATCGTTGGAAGATACGAAATGGCAGTAACAGAGAACCCTGGGCATTTTAAAGCTTCAAAAGCAGATCTACTTCTATACAAAGTTACTTCAAAAAGTTCATGGAAAGATTCTATTATCTTTTAATTCCATTTTTCCATGAACTTTTTGAAGTACCTTCACATGAATACAGATTTCTCTGAAACAGCCCGTCGTCCATAATTTGTCTTTTTGTATTCTGCCTTTTCCTTAAGCTTGAAATGGTGAAATCCTGATTAGAGTTGATAAGAATTGAAAGAACAAATATAATGGATTATTATTGTTCCATTATGTCTTTGTTCTGTTTTGTCTTGTTTTCTCATTTTAAGCACAAGAAGCCAAGGTCTTGTGATAATGGTACTCCATTTCAGTGAGCCTCTGCCTGACGATCTCTGCCACTGAAACTTTGTCTCAGATCTGAATGTAAAATGCTGTATTAGTACTAAGTTGATGCATTTAAAATTGCCAATATTCAACCATTCTTTCACCTGCAAAAATTGGCAATTTCAAATGCTTCAATTTACAGTATGTGTAGGTGCAATTCAAAGAATATTTATTTTAATAACAATTATATGAATAAAATTAATTTAAAGATTATTGTTTCAAACAGTGGTTAAGGTTTGAATGTTTGTGTCCCCGCCAAAATACAAACGTTAAACCCAATCTCCAATGTAATGGCATTAACAGGTGACCAAGTCATGAGGGTGGATCCCTCCTGAATTGGATTAAGAGGCCCAAGGAAGCTTGCTTTCCCCTTCCGCCATGTGAGGACTCTGTGAGAAGGCACTATCTATGCGTAAGGGGCTCTCACCAGAACCAGACCATACTGGCACCCTTAGCTTGGACTTCTCAGCCTTCAGAACTATGAGAAATAAATGTTTTTTGTTGATATGCTGCCTAAGTTATGGTATATAGTTATAGCAGACCAAATGAACTAAGACAAATAGTATATTGAAATAAAAACAGTTTAAAGATTTGTTTTCATGTAATATGGACAATTTAAATTGCTTTTGTTTGCAAATATTTTTTATTAAAGTATAAAATGTTCAGACATCTTCTCAATTTTTTTTATTCTAAGTCCTGCTTTCATTTGTTTGTCTTATAGCTTAATACTTCCTCCTTCACAAAATAAAGATGTCAGTTTTATTTAAAAAATTGACTAATATCACAGGAACTTTATCTTTCTGAACTGGATCATCCACTCCTTAATTATCTTTATTTACTGCTGTAATATAATATGAAGTATTACCCAAATATGAATAAAGTGATTTTACTTAATAATACAGAGAAAACCTTTCATGCTAAAAAGCAAAGAATATTCAATGAGTGGTAATGTGTATGCACATCACTAATATGAAAGAATATTCAGGATGCATTTTGATGTTACAAAATCAAGACACAGAACAATGTACAATTTGCTACCTTTTTTTCTTTTGAAATAAAGAAGGGAAAATAAAAATATCTCTATAGAAGCACTAGCAGGATACACAGTACACCAGTAAAAATGATAAAAAGGATGAAGACTGGAGTAGGAGCAAGAATAACTGTATACCTTTTTATAGTGTTTTGATTTTTGAACCAAGTGAATGTACTACCTGTTCAAAAATTAAATTAAATTAAATGTTAAAAAGATATAAATAGGCACGGGTTTGCCATTTTATTGTTTTCAGTATGAGTACAGCTGTTACAAAGATGCCTGATTTTAATCACAGCAGTAATTTAGGAAAGAAATCTGCTCAAAATGTTAGGTAAAAGATAACTAGTATTTAGTGCAGTGATTCTCAGATTTTATTGTGCACAAAATCACCCAGGTACTTTGCTAAAAATCTGTATATTTAGGGTCTAACACAGATTATAAATTAGTAGCTTTGAAGTGACATTTAAGAATATGCATTTTTATGAGCATCCTGGCTAATTTCATTTAGAAATTTATTGACTCTACTTTGAGTAATCTTGGTTTAATGACAGGGTATCTAATATATTAAAATTTTGCTCTATTACAACCTTAAAAGATTCTCAAATACAGCAAACAAATAATTGCCTTAATGTCTGAAAACAGTAATTTCTTTTTTTTTTTTTTTCCTTTTTGTCTTTTTTTTACTGACCAGTAACGGGATCGCAACCCTCGGCGTTGCACCTGCACCACGCTCAGCCAGTGAGCGGGAACCGGTCTCCACATGGGATCCGAACCCTCAGCGGGAGTGCCGCCGCGCTCCCAAGTGGCGCACTCTCCAGTGCGCCACCGGGCCGGCCCTGAAAACAGTAATTTCTAACGGGAATCTTTTCTTTTTAATTTTCAAATTAGATGTGATTTTATTGTGTTCATTAACTAATTTAAAAAGTTAATATTTGCAAATCCAAATCTTTCTTTATATTTAGCATGAACAGTTAATGCTATAATAAATCATAAAGAGATAATAGAGAACATTGTAGGTTTATCATTCCAGTAAAAAGGAAAAGCTCTGTCTTAGGGTTCTCTAGAGAAACAGAACCAATAGGATATAAGAGGAGATTTATTATGGGAATTGGCTTATTCAGTTATGGAGGCTGAGAAATTCCACAGTATTATACCTGCAAGCTAGAGAACCAGGAAGCCCCTGGTGTAACTCAGTGTTATTTTGAGGGCCTGAGAACCAGAGGAGCCACTGTAACACCCAGTCTGAGTCCAAAAGCCTAAGAATCAAGAGAGGAGGGTGCTACTGGTATAAGTCCCGGAGTTCAAAGGTTGGAGAATCCAGAACTCCAGTGCCTGAGGACAGGAGAAGTTGGATGTCCCAGCTCAAGAAAAGAGAGAGAGTTTACCTTCCTCTGCCTTTGTTCTATTGTGGTGCTCAGTGGATTGGATAATGCCTGCCTGCATTGGTGACAGTGGACCTTCTTCACTCAGTCTACTGATTCCAATGCTAACCTCTTCCAGAAACACCCTCACAGACACACCCAGAAATAATGTTTTACCAGCTGTTTGGGTATCCCTTAGCCCATCAAGTTGACACTTTAAAATTAACCATCACCAGCTCCATAGCAGCTACAGAATAAATTTCAGACTTTTTTCTTTTTTTTTTTGTCTTTTTCCGTGTCCGGCAACGGATCGCAACCCTCAGTGTTGCCCCCGTACTGGACCAGGGACCGGCAACGGAATCGCAACCCTCGGCGTTGCTCCCGTGCCTCGCTCGGCCAGTGAGCGGGAACCGGTCTGTATGTGGGATCCGAACCCTCGGGCGGGAGCGCCGCCGCGCTTTCCCAAGCGGCGCACTATCCAGTGCGCCACCGGGCCGGCCCAAATTTCAGACTTTTAAAGTGGAGTTTTATCTTTTCACTTGCCCATCTTCTGAAACTCATTTCTATGTTTGAGAAATTCACTTTACTGGTTTTGTTATGAGTCAGAGACCATCTTCTAATATAGAAGGTAGATGCTTTCTTTTCGAAACACTATGGGCTACCCAATATCTTTTTAGTATAATCCTTTTTCTGCTTTATAAAACAGAAATGGGCTGGTTCTATTTTTAAGAATTCTAATACATATGGGTTTAGGTTTGAAAAATCAACTGGAATATTACTTAGAAAATAAAAGACTTAATAGCAGTTCATGCAGAGAAAAACCAAATGGGTGTAGTTGATTATAAACTAATATGTCAACAATATTGTGTACTTGTCCCAAATCATCCATGTACACGTAGGGGAAGGAGGCATTGGTAGGACGGAGCCCTGGACAAGAAGTGAAAATGGTACCACTCATTCTGCAACTCTGCATTGGCCCACAGATACCTGGTGTACGGTCTTCAGCTCTGCCCCATATCTTCCATTTTAAAGAAACCTTTCTAAAAGTGTATTTCTAGAGGAAGCCTTGGAAATCATATCATAAGAAATGTCAAAACAAATGGAAATTTTCCATTTTAAAGAGTAGATTTGATGAAGGATATAAAAACACCATCTCTGAATAATCCAAAGATTTTCCTGTGGAAAAGAAATTAGAAACTTATACTGCTACCAATGAGCAGGATTTTCACAGGATATTTACTTAATTGTGAAGCTTACTTAACAAGTAAAGCTACATAAAGGAAGATATAATAACATTCAGGCCTAATGAGAACTTCTCAGTTTGTTCAAAGGGATTTCTGTATTTTAGAAGGGAGATCCTTGCTGACTTAAAAATTCATAAATCAAAAAGACTTATTCTTCTCATTTAAATAAAAATAAATAATACTTCAACTGCAATTTTGTAATATATTAGATCTAGTGTAATCTAATACATCATTCAAAAATATAAAGTATATGAAAATATGACAGGCATAGTTTCCAAAAGTATTAAAATAGCTTAACCTATATAAATGGAATTTATTATTAGGCATAGTGCTTTAATAGTAATAGTAATTTCAGCACTATGCCTAATAGTTTAAAAAATGTCCTGAGAAAGCTAGTTGTGTTTTCTAACTCATTTAGTTAAGATTGATCACTCTAGTACATGAGTTGAATTATAAAGTAAAATAACTTCCTAAAAATATTTTTAAATAATGCCCAATGAGGCACATTGTTGTTATAGTTGATTTTAAATTGTATATTACATAAAAAGTTTATTGAGAAGTTTAAAACATTATTTACCTGCAAAGTTAGAATCATCCTAATTGTGCTTAATATCAATTAATCTTTTTGGTCTCATGATATATACATATATTTTTTAATGTTCTGGGATGATCTAAAATCAATGTTAATATATAATGCATGCTTTCTACTCAGCTTTCTTGAAAGACTCAAAGACCAAGGAAAGAAATAGGATGATGTATTCATCCAGGTGTTAGAATTTTCCCCCCTCAACTTCCAGCACCAAGTCAAATTCTCTCCATCAAATAAAAGTTGGAGCTGGTAAAATGAGCTCGGGATTTTACAGTAGGATTTCAGTTTCTTAGAGAAACAGACAATGAAACCATGCTATGTGATTTATTGAAAACAGAAAAATAGTGTGAATTTTTTGAGGTGGAATGCCTAAAGTGTTCCCAAGTCAGATATGTGTCCTATTCAGTGGTGAGAAATTAGAGGCAAAGAATGGAATAAATATGCTTTAGCCCCTTAGAAGCTAAGAATATGAAAAATAAATGTTACCTTATTTATAATACCGGGATTTAAGAATCAAAAGCATATTCACCTCTCTATTTTTAAAAATTCTGTCCATGACCCTTAGAAAGGTATGTAACAGGAACAAGATGAAAGTCTGGTACGGAAGTCAAGCAGATACCAGATTTTTAAAAATCTGTTATTTTTCAAATCAACTAAATGAAAGAGAAATACTTCAGTAGATTTTCCAGATAAGTTAGAACATATAAAAAATGTAAAGTACTGCTGCCTCACATACATATAATTAGTTTTGGAGTAGAAATAAACAGAAGGGGGGCTGGCCCGGTGGCGCACTGCTACAGTGCGCCGCTTGGGAGC
>NW_007728886.1:129265-134267 GCF_000696425.1 Galeopterus variegatus | reverse complement strand
ATGGGCGTGACACTGAGGGTTGCGATCTGTTGCCAGACACGAAAAAAGACAAAAAGGAAATAAAAAAAAAAAAAAAAGAAATAAACAGAAGGGGCTAGATTGGATAATAAGAATGAGAGAGCCTAATTTTTCTTTTGGCTGGGATTTCCTTTGCCCCCTTTTTATTGAGCTTTCTCCATAAGACTAATCTGTCTGTGAAAGTCTTGTATTATTTTTTCAAATAACCCGAAATATGGTATAACCCTAATGTCTCCACATCATCCAGTTTTCAGAGGATTACCCATTCCCTTCTTATTAGGTTGAATCTGAGTTCACCTTTCGATGTGACATAAGTCTAGCACTTATTGTGTATCCTCCCCAAATGTGTCTGAGAATTTTCAAGTAATACGTAAATGTCTAACAAAAGTGCTTTGGTCACTGTTTGTCAGTGATCCATCCAGGTTTTTCTCTGGTCATCTCTTCCTGTATCATGATTATGTTTCTTCTACTACTACTAATCTGTCCACATTTTTATATTTTCTACGATAGTCAAAAGTTCTCTCCTCAATTGCCTAAACGCACAGTTTTACCATGCTAGAAAGTTTTACAACCTTTACTGAAAGCTTGAAGATTTAAAAAGTAGTTTAGAATAACAAAACAGAAAAGAAAAACACTTCAAGGACAGGAACAAAGCTGATTCATCCTTCTAATCCTCATATATCTCACAGACACATAAATTAAATACTACAAATAATTTGTTTACTAAATAGGTATATTAATGGATTGGCTGTAATGCCCTGCCTACAAGAGAACAATGCTCTAGTCATCCTACTACAATGGATTTCTTCTATATCAGATCTAGCTTAATGAATCTCTAGTGATATCCTAATCTTTAGTAGAGAAGATAAAACTCAAATTTCCAGAGTTTCATAAGATTTTGTGGTTGTTTCCAAATAATAAATTTTACTTTATAAACCTCAAGCCTAATTTTGCCTGTTTATCTAGTTTACATTGTCTATTTCATCATAAGATATTGTATCATACTTTTTCCTCTGAGGCTCCTGCCCCAACCCTGGGTATGAAAAATAAGTTTATAAATCCTTCCCACCATAGTAGTGCTGAGGATAGGACAAATGCCTCCTAATTAGCCATTGTCCCATAAAATGACAAGTTCAGTCCACATAAACATCCCTAAGTTTTCAGGAAGAGGTAAAAAGATTCTGAAGTTCTCGTGTACCATACAGCTCTGGTAAATCTATAAATGGTTGATACATAGGATTTGGAAGAGGCAGTGTCATCATATGTAAAGCGATGGGCAGGATTTAAGAATATTGGGCTCCAGCAAGTGGAGAGGGCACCTGAAAGGATATGGCTGGGTGGCTCACAAAACAGAAATATTGAGAATGAGAAGAAAAACAAGGAGGGCAGTTTTTCAGGGGCTAACATGGGAAGCCGGCAGCACTCATTAAAATAATAAGTGATAGAATCTACTTGTTAACAAAGGGGTAACATGGGAAGACCAGAGATTTGAAACTAGGTTTAATTATTATGTGCCTAAGTCAAAGAGTGCTGATGAGATAAACTTCCAAAATCATGGGCATTGGTGGATCCAGGAATGAGCCCAATTTTCTTCTCTGCACTCATGCACTCTTTTGGTAATCTCATCTAATTTCATGATGAAATACCATCACTGTGGCTATGGCTCCTACAAACATATCTTGAAGCCTTACATGTAGTCTTAGCTCCAGACTCCCAGTGGATACTTAATACATATCTCAAACTTAACATGTCCAGAACTCCCCATTTCCATCTCTCCTCCAACCTTTGTCCTCTAGCTGTTCTAATCCTAGCAAATGACACCAGCACCCACCCTTTTTCTCAGCCTGGAAATCATCCTTGATTCATTTCTTTTCCTCATTGCTTATATCTACTTTTAGTAATTTCTATTAGCTCTGCTTACAAAATATGTCACAAATCTGTTCCCTTTTCTTGTATCTTCTTTACTGGTCTTACTAATTCCATTTGAGCATCATTTTAACCATTATCCACAAAAGTCCCCAGAATGATACATTAATTTAAATAAGAGCAAAGTTTTTTCCTATAGAGCTATCTATGGCTTTCTGTCAGTGCTAGGTCCAGGATTTCCACACAAGCATCTCTTGGAGCAGTAATCTGATTGGGAAGGGAAGATTGGCTAGGGGATTTGAGAATGAGGTTTTAGATATACTAGCATTGCAAGCACATTTTTCACTTAAATGATATATTTTAGCGGAGGAGAGAGATTTGGGAGTGATGATGAACATTTTCCCAACTGCAGCATACTTAAGTGACTTTCAGTCAAACTAAAATAAGTGAAGTATTGCATTATATCATTTCCAGGGCCTCCTTTTCCAGTGTCTTCTCAAACCACCTTCCGATGCACACCCCCCTTGCAAGCTACATTCCAGCCATACTATATGCCTTGCACACATTAAATCTGGATATTTTTCAGCCTTTTTAATATTCCAAGCACATTCCTGACTTGGGACATTTTTATGGGTTGCTCTAACTGCTTGGATACTTTTTCTTCCACTCTGAATAGCCTTCTCTGATTTGTCATTTAATTTCACATAAGTCCCCTCTTTCTAAGAAAATATTCTCTAATCATCTAATTTGAACCATTTCCTCTCCCATATCTAATACTCGTGCTTTCAATTTCTAACATATTATCTTTTGTTCATCTTTGAAGTTATGTGTTTTTGTGTTAACTAATGAACTTTTGTATTCCTCTGCTAAAATGTAAGCTTCAGGGTGAAGGGGATCCTGTATATTTATCTACACTAGACCCCCAATATCTAGAACAGTCAATAGTAGGTGTTCAATAAACACGTTAGAGAAAAAGCAAAGGTAGGTGAAAACACAAAAAGATGGGCTATATCAAATTTTAAACATTAATAAAGACATATTACAATGTTAATAGCATTTTATTGAAAAAGATAAGTGGTTGTCAGGGGTGCATAGGGGCTGAGGGTGAAATGAACAGGCAGATCACTGAGGATTTTTAGGGCAGTGAAAATACTCTATTGATACTATAGTGATGGATATGTCTTTACACATTTGTCCAACCCCATAGAATGTACAACTCTACTAGTGAACCCTAGTGTGAACTGTGGACTTTGGGTGATGATGCTGAGTCATTGTAGGCTCATCAATTGTAACAAATGTACACTCTCTTAGAGAATGTTGATAATGGGGAAGACTACGCATGTCTGGGGGCAGGGGTATATTGAAAATCTCTAGACCTTCCTCTTAATTTTGCTGTGAACCTAAAACTACTCTAAAAAAATAGTGTCTTTAAATAAAAGGGAAGGGTGATAATTATAACACTGTAGCATCAGAAACCACATAGATCTGTATTAAAGGTGATGGGTAACTCTTAAGAGTAATTTATTTGATGATATGGTATCCATTATTTAAACATCATTTTAGTATATCATTTCACACTGTATAATAGTAAACTATTTCATGAAAGTGAATTAAGTTGAATGTTTGTAAATTGGTTTATTTTCTCACTGATATATGCTATAAATTAAGGCTTTTAATTTATGATTAATCTTCCCTTGACAGTAATTTTTAGTAACTAACAGAAAAGGTTTTTCTCCACACCATGTCAAGAAGTTAACTACATGAAAATATCTAAGTGCATAATTTGTACTTCTATTTTAACATACTTTGCTTTAATATTTTTATTAAATGCAATAAGCAATGATTTCTCCATGCAGAAACTATGGCAGTATGTTTCACAAATATTTTCATAAAATTGTTTTTCATATGTTAGGTTTTCTCAAAAGAAGGGCAACCAATACCATATATTGCACTTTGAAAAATAAATATATCCGTGTGATCCCAGAAAATATAGATTGTTATATGTATTACTGATTTAAAATTGTCCCAGACTTATAGAAACAAATATTGTTTCAAAAGGAATCTAATTCAATAGGTTTTCAGTGTAGGGCTTTATTATTGTCTTCACATGAGCTTTTATTGAAGAATTCTCACTGGGAAATAAGTAGACATTAACAGAGCCCAAGCTACGAAAAATCCATTTAGACCACTTTGAATATCATGCTAGATGTTATTAGACATTTATAAAGTGATTCATGCAGACACTCAGGAGTTCAGATTTATTTATTTTATATAATAAAAATATAACTTTCCATGAAAATTTGGTACCATATAAGAAATTACTCTGAAAATTCAGTTTCCCTAATTCAAAAAGTTCCAATTGAATTACACTTTCCGGTAGAAATATTCATGAAGTTGTCAGTTTGTGTCAGATGGTTGCATGAGAAAGATGACATAAATTTTCAGAGAAACAGATTTAACATACTACTTACAGCATCTTTAAACCATATTTTTTAAATGTTCTATTTCTCATATTCACATTTCTTAAAATCCAATCTTGAGGAGATAGAAGCTAATAAGAATTATAGCTGTATATGTTTGATAACTATTAATTTAATTTTGGTAAATGTTAGCAACTAAAATTATTTTACAAAATTCAAATTCATAAGGGATATACCTTTAGACTTCTCATTAAACAGTAAAACATTGATCACTATAGATCAATAAACAATGTATTAAGGGAGGCCCTGGTTTGTTTAAGTACTGGGAAATAATAGTTCTCATCTTCTTAACAGTCATTTAGTAGAAAATGTCAAAATTATATATCGAGTAAATAGGAAGTGGGGCAATGGGGAGTAGTAGTGGACTAATGGGTGCAAAACTGTGCTGTCTACCATAAATGAATCATTGTTCAGTACACACATATACTGAAACAACACACTGTACCCACAAATATGTATAAATGTTAAAATAAAATAATAAAGTAAAATAATTTTTGAAATATTTGCTTTTCATAGTTTATTTTCTTTGAAGTACGATAAAATCATGGACTAGAACTCTAAAGTAAAATAATTTTTAAAATATTTGCTTTTCATAGTTTATTTTCTTTGAAGTACGATAAAATCATGGACTAGAACTC
>NW_007728886.1:126286-127420 GCF_000696425.1 Galeopterus variegatus | reverse complement strand
CAAATATTTTCTATCTAAAAGAAACTCCTTCTATAGTGAACGTGAAATGAAGGCATTTTCAAACAAATAAAAAATAAAAGATTTAACCACTAGCAGACTGGTGCCAAAGCAAAGGAAGTTCTACCAGATAATAAGTTAATGAGGCAGAGAAAAACAAAGAACAGAATCTAGCAAATATGTGGAAAATCTAAATGACAGTGAGATATAAACTAATAATAGATATAATAATAATAGTGTTTCATGGAATTTATTAGTATATAGAGCAGTATGAGTGCAGGGATACAGAAATAAATCAATAGGTTAGAGGAACTAATAACAGACCCATTGATCTATAAATACTTGGCATGTGACTAAGATGGTGTTGAATAGCAGTGCAACAATACATGATCCTGGGACGATTGAGTATTCGTTTATGTGGAAAATTGAAATTCACACTGCCAATATTTATACAATTAAATGTGGAAGGGAAAACAGTAGACAACAGAGCTTTTAGAAGATAAGAAAGCAGAAATATCTTTATAATCTTAGAGCAGGGAAATATTTGTTGAATAGGAAATAAAAATAGATAAATGTAAGGGAAGAATGTGTAAATTAAGTTACATTAAAATTAAGAACTTCCATTTATCAAAAGCACCATTAGGGGTGTAAAAATGCAAATCACAGAATGGAGAAGATATTTTATGCATATGTAAATGACAAAAGCTTGTATTCAGGGCATATAAAGAATACCTACAAATCGACAAGTAAAATTAACCCAGTGGAAAAATGCGAGCAATGAGAAACTGCAACTTCACAAAAGAGAATATGTATTTCACCAATATACATATGAAAAGGTACAACCTCATTATACATCAGGGAAATTCAAATTAAATCTGTAATGAAATATTACTATTCAGGCACCAAAATGGATAAAAAGTGTGTCTGATGATATCAAGTGTTAGAAAAGATGTGGAGCAATACGCCTTCCAGCAATGCTCCTAGGAATGTAAATTGTTACAACTACTTTGGACAAAAGCCTGGAATTATCTATTAAAGTGGAAAATATGCAAAGCTTAAGACCAGCGAATCTATTCCATGTATTTAGCCATGGAAATTGTGGGCATATGGTACATATGTGCACTAGGAACTAGGCCC
>NW_007728886.1:103516-124589 GCF_000696425.1 Galeopterus variegatus | reverse complement strand
GGAATGTAAGTGATAAGTAATAAAGAATCATAATTTTGTAATTCAGTAGTATCTGGAGGGACAAATCTTAGATCATAAATGCGCAGAAGCTAGCTTTCTAAAACCGACCAGACAAGGTAAAACACATTAGCAAAAAGACAATGCAGTAAGAGAATAATGAAATTTTTATATCAAATTTTAAGAGATAGAAATATGGAATTAACAAATGTTGCATGTGAAATTTCTGTCAGGTTCTTTAGGAATAAGAAAGTAATTGTAAATATACACAATACTAAATCATCTTTTACAATAAAGAGCATGACATCAAATGAGGATGAAAGAAGAGATGACATAGTAGAATGAACAGTAAAGGGCCAAATTAAAATTTTTTCTTAACTGCCAATCTCTATTTCCTCCTGCCTCCATTATAGTTACTCTTATTTACAGGGTTTCTGCTCCTCTGCCATCCCTTTAATGTTAATGTTTCATCCTTGATTCTCTTCTTTTTTCTTTCTATCCGCTTTCCTTGGTAACCTCACCCTTTCTAGTGATTAAAACCACCTACATATCACGGGCTCCTATACGCAGTCCTTATTTCTTTCTATTGTTTCAGTTCCCTTCTAGATATTTCCACTTCATGCCTGAACTTTTTATTTACAAAAAGGAATGCATAACATTTTTGTTAAACCAGAATTTCTTACATGCCTGATTTTGACAAACAGCATCACTCTCCAGGTGGTAATCCAATTAGAAATCTTGAAAATGTCCTTAGCTACTTTCTTCTTTGGCAACATGTTCACCCTCCCGCTCCTCCTATATACACACACATCACCATCATCATCACCATTGTCATTATCATCATCAGTCTACAAATAATTTTGTCCTCTATAATGCTGGCAAAGTTCCCTGTTTAAAAATCAAACCTGAGTATATAATACAGATGCTTACTTAACATTCTCTACTACTTCATAAGTCTTCCACTTGTCACTTAGAAAATTTGTAATACTTATAGCATATAACAACCTAGTTTTAATATCTAGTTTTATACTTTTGTTACATATCTATTTACACCAGAATTCAAATTTCACAAGAACCAATCATAAGTGTTAATCCTTAAAACAAGTACAATAAATATTTATGAAATAAATGCATTCTTTCTATGGTTGCCTGCTATAGATGGATCATGCTAAAAGCAGAGATTATTAACCTGCGATCCATGGATAGAATGTATGGGTCAGTAAACTTGAATAAAAAAAGTATAATTTTTACTAACTTCTGACTAAAGTTGTTTTCAAACCAACAAACGACTGGAGAACCTATAATTTTGACACTAATAAAATAATAGATTTGTTCATATTAAATTTGAGTTATTGTAGATATATTAAAATATTTAAGCCATAATTACTTTGGAATATGGTAGTTATTAGAACTACTGCTAGACCATTCCATGAAATACATAAATAAAGACACATATGCTACTGTATGGTAATTTAAAATATTTTGGTAAATGTATTTCAGTATAATTGTCTTCCTTGATAATCCTATGCATTTTATTTTATTCATTTAAATCTGAGAAAGAAGCTTCACAGATGGCCAGTTTATGACCAAAAAAAAAAAAAATGTTAGGAACCCCTGTTTTAAAAATGAAATGAACAGAACACACCAGTAAGAGATTTTTCTATTAGATAAGCAGCCCTTTCCACTCTGCAAGAAATTGTTAGACGGACCAGCAAATCAGTTGAAGAAAAAAATAAAAAATAATAATGAGAATGTGAAAGCCAATAGTGCAAGCAGAAAGAGATTTAATATCAGTGATTGAACAAGAAGATAAACAGAGGCATGAGTAGAAAGAAAGGTAAAATAAAGAATTAAAGTTAAAATATAATAACGTACAGCAAGGGCTGAAAATGCTTGTATAATATAAATGAGATAACACTGAGCTATTTCATATGAACCTCTAAGTCTCCTACAAAATACATAACAATAGACAGAAGCATTACCAAAGAGAATGTTCTGCTCAGGTAGAAAGATAAACAAAGAAAATTCGAGGTACTTATGAAGAATACAAGCAAAGACCAAGAAAGAGACACACAAAATACAAAAATAAAATAAAATAAAAAAACCCCCAAAACTAACTAAAATTTAGTTAACCATTATAAGTTCCACATGGAAGAGAAATTAGTTGCCAAAACCAAGTCATAATTATATATAGAATATTTAAATAAAACTTTTTTTCAAAAGAAAATTTTAGCAAATTTAGTTTAAAGATCTCATTGGCTTTTATTAGCAAGTTATGAATCAGGCAGCATCCCGTCTAAAAATAGAAGGAGCTTCCTTGGGCAGGGTAGAAGAGTTGGTTTTTGTAAGGTAGCTTGATCAGGAACAAGGAAACAGAATAATACAAAAAAGCGAATTAATTAATGTCAGGTTACTTTCCTTGTAAAAGTTAAAGCAGAGGGAACTTTCTTGTCCTGCCAGCTCAGGCTGACTGGATCCCTTTTGATTGGTTGCTGTGAAGTTCTGTTTTTGAGAAAAACTGGCCTGTTTGGGGATTTTCCTGCTTTCATAAAGTGTCCGTTTGATTATATGGTTCTTAGCAGGAGTGAATCCATTTTGTTTTGGTCTGTTGGGGCCTAGTGCAGGAGCTTAGTTCAAAACACTGGCACCCTATAATTTTATTTAACAAACTGTTACTAATTTTGTGCATTTAAGTGATTTTCTGGTTTATCTTTAGTGATTTCTTGTATAGTAGAAAGAGTTGCTTATCTAGTAGAAAAATCACAATAAATCACTTAATGGTGCATTCTGTTCATTTCATTTTTAAACTTCAACTTTACTGTATATATGCTATAGAGTTATTTTCAAATTTCCTACTTTATACTTTATCAGATTCTATTTACACTGAAATTTAGGTCAGTCTCACTAAGCATCTGGTATCCAGCCTGTTTACTGCATCCATTGATGAGGTATTTTTGAATCTTTTTACCTGCACCTCTTAACTACCAAGTAGAACAGAAAATGGAGATGAGAGGAAGACACGGATTTACATAATGAAACACAAGCTATATCTAAAACATTGGGGAAATATGAGGGACTATACTAAGTTATTATAGGAAACAGAAAGCTGCTACATGCAATTCTTTAAATATCATTTATTTATTCATTCAAGATATAAATATTACTCTATGTCAGTCCCTGTGTTAGTTACTGATGATAAAAAGAATGACAGACAGCATCAGTGCTTTCATGAAGAAGGCAGATTTTAATCAAATCTACACACAAATTGTAATGAAATATGACAAGTGCTATAAACACTATAAAAGAAAGATACTTAGTGTATAACAGGGAGAACTAACCTAGTATGTATCCCTAAGAAAATGATAATTGGTCTGAAGTCTGAATAGTTCCTTGTCTGGGGAAGGAGGGAAGCAAATGGGAGAAAGGGGCAGCATAGACTCAAGATGAGAAAGAACTTGGTATGGTCCAAGAAATGAAAGGTAATCTATGATGTGCACTGAGAATGCAGGAGATAGCAAGAGGTAAAGCAAATAGATCACATAAGGCTCTATAGGTAGATTACCACATATCCCAGTTCCTTAGGGTAGTCCAGTTTTAAGATAAGTAATAATTAATAATTACTAATAGTTAATGTCACCCTTTTCACTCTCAGCAGTGCCCCAGTTTGGTGATAAATTATTACTCTAATGCTATACATAAGTAGAGTAGAATCAATGGTATCCACATGAACTGCACTTGGCTGCTAGTATCACGTCAGAAATAAATGAGCGTGATAAATTATTACTCTAATGCTATACATAAGTAGAGTAGAATCAATGGTATCCACATGAATTGCACTTGGCTGCTAGTATCACGTCATAAATAAATGAGTTGCAAAAAAATAAAGGCCTAATATTCTCTCAAGAAAAAACAAAGGTGTGGAAGTAGTAAGTCCTGGCCTTACCTAACAACTCCACAGGTACCATCTATCTTTGTGTCTTAACATTCCTAGTGTAGGGGAGCTATGGGTCAAATATATCCCCCCAAAATTCATGTGTTGAAAATAAATACGAGGGGTAAGAAAGTAATATATTTTCCTCACCCATTACATTTTGTTTTTTAAAGAAGATAAACAAAGACAAACGATTAGCCAGGCTGATGTGTAGAAAAAAGATAGAAAATAGAAGAGAGAAGACCCAAATAATAAGATCAGAAATGAAAAAGAGAGATTACACCCAATACCACACACAGAAATACAAAGAGTCATTAGAGACTATCATAAACAACAGGCCAACACATTTGAAAACCTGGAAGAAATGGATAAATTTCTCAGCAAACTACTAAGACTGAACCAAGAAGAAACAGAAAACCTGAACAGATCAAAACAAGTAATGAGATTAAAGCAATAATCAGCACTCTCCTAATGAAGAAAATCCCTGGATCAGATGGCTTTATTACTGAATTCTACCAAACCTTTAAGGAGGAATTAATACCAATTCTCTTCAAATTATTCCAAAAAATTGAAACAGAGGCGATTCTCCAAAACTCATTCTATGAGGCCAGCATCCTCCCTGATACCAAAACCAGACAAAGATACAACAAGAAAAGAAAACTACAGGACAATATCTTTGATGAACATAGATGCAAAAATCCTCAATAAAATATTAGCAAACAGAATACAGTGATACATCAAAAATATTATATACCACAATCAAGTGGGATTCATCCCAGGGATGCAAGGATGGTTCAACATATGCATGTCAATAAATGTGATACACCACATTAACAAAATCAAGGACAAAAACCATATGATTATCTCAATGGACACTGAAAAGCCATTTGACAAAATTCAACATCCTTCCGTGATAAAGACTCTCAGCCAAATAGGTATAGAAGGAAATAATCTCAATGCGATACAAGCCATATATGACAAACCTACTGCAAATATCATTCTGAATGGGGAAACACTTTGCCTTAAGAACAGGAACAAGATAAGAATGCCCACTCTCACCATTCATATTTAACCTACTATTGGAAGTACTAGCCAGAACAATCAGGCCAGAGAAAAAAATAAGGGGCATCCAGATTGGAAAAGACAAAGTGAAACTGTCTGTGTTTGCAGATGACATGATCCTATATATAGAAAATCCTAAAGTCTCTACCAAAAAATTCTTAGAGTTGACAAATAATTTCAGTAGAATTGCAGGATACAAAATCAACATGCAAAAATCAGTAGTGTTTTTATACTAAAATAATGACCTGCCATAAAAAGAAATCAAGAAAGCAAGCTCATTTACAAAGTCACAAAAAAATACAATACCTAGGAATCAATTTAACCAAAGAGGTAAAAGATCTCTACAATTAGAACTACAAATCATTGCAAAAAAAAAAAATTAAACAAGATGTAAAGATGGTGGAAAGACATTCCATGCTCTTGGATTGGAAGAATAAACATTGTGAAAATATACATATTATCCAAATTTATCTACAGATTCAATGCAATCCTCATCAAAATACCAATGATATTCTTCACGGAAATAGAAAAAAACAGTCCTAACATTCATGTGGAACAACAAAAGACCCTGAATAGCAAAAGCAATCCTGAACAACAACAACAAAATAACAATTAAGTCAGAGGCATAACACTACCTGCCTTCAAATTATGATACAAAACTGTAGTAACCAAAACTGCAAGGTACTGGCATAAAACAGACACTCAGACCAATGGAACAGAATAGAGAATCCAGAAATCAACTCATATGCTTACAGTCAACTGATTTTTGACAAAGGCAAAAAGAATATACATTGGGGAAAAGAATGCATCTTCAATAAATGGTGCTGGGAAAACTGGACATCCATACGTAGAAGAATCAAACTCTTTTCCATATTCCAAAATCAACTCAAAAAGGATTAAAGACTTAAATATAAGACCTGAAACTATAAAACTCCTAAAAGAAAACATAGGGGAAATATGTTAGGAAGTAGGAATGGGCAAAGACTTTATGAATAAGACCCTCAAAAGCACAGGCAACAAAAGGAAAAACAAACATATGGGATTATATCAAACTAAAAAGCTTCTGCAAAAGAAACAACAAAGTGAAAAGACTACATACAGAATGGAAGAAAATATTTGCAAAGTAAGCATCCAACAAGGTATTAATGTCTACAATACCCAAGGAACTCAAACAACTTGCCAGTAAAAAAAAGAAGTAATCTGACTAAAAAATGGGCAAAGGAGCCAAAAGGCAATTCTCAAAGGAGGATACACAAATGGCCAACAGGTTCATGAATGAACACTCAACATCACTAAGCATCAGGGAAATGCAAATCAAAACCACATGGAGATATTATCTCATGACAGTTAGGCTAGCCGGTATCAAAAAGACAAAGAATAACAAATGCTCGCAAGGATGCAGAAAAAGGGGAACCCTCCTCCACTGTTGGTGAGACTGTAAATTAGTGTAGCTATTATGGAAAACAGTATGGAGAGTCTTCAAACAATTACAGATAGAACTTCCATGTGATCCAGAAATCCCAAAGGAATGGAAATCATCATGTCAAAGGCAAACCTGCACTCCCATGTTTATTGTAGCTCTATTTACAATAGCTAGGACTTGGACCTAAATGTTCATCGATGGATGGCTAGATAAAGAAAATGTGGTATATATATATGATGGAACATTACTCCACCATAAAAAGAATGAAATTTTGCCATTTGCAGCAACATAGATGAACTTAAAGAAAATCATGTTAAGTCAAATAAGCCAGGCACAGAAAGAGAAATTCCACATGTCTTCATTCATAAGTGGTAGCTAAAGAAATAAACAAATGTAAAAGAAAGAATGAAAGATATAACAATCACAATAATTCAT
This sequence comes from Galeopterus variegatus, assembly GCF_000696425.1. Classification (NCBI taxonomy): domain Eukaryota; kingdom Metazoa; phylum Chordata; class Mammalia; order Dermoptera; family Cynocephalidae; genus Galeopterus; species Galeopterus variegatus. Next base: position 117,741 of record NW_007728886.1, on the reverse strand, counting down.
TGAACTTTCAAAAGGAGAGAATGGAACTGAGGACACCAGAGGTGGGAAAGGGGGAGGTGGGAGGGATTAGCTAGAAATTGGTAAAGGGCCACAAAAAATGATTCCACTGTTTAATACTGAATATACTAATTATCCTGATTTGAGCATTACATATTGCACACAGGTGTTGATATTCAATGCTGTACCCCACAGATATGTATAACTACTTATGTTTTAATAAAGAAAAAAGGAAATATCAAGTGGGCTGTTAAATATATAGTCCTAAAACAAATTGGGCAATATCAGTGTATTAGTCCATTTGTGTTGCTATAACAGAAATACCTGAGACTGGGTAATTTATAAAGAACAGAAGTTTATTTGGCTTATGATTCTGGGACAGCTGCATCTGGTGCAGGCCTCAGGTGGCTTCTACTCATGGCAGAAAGTGGCGGGCAGCTGGTGGGTACAAGCAGATCACATGGCGAGAGGAAACAAGAGAGATAACTGAGCTATGTCCATTGGAAAGAGGAGAGGTGCAAGTGTCTTTTAAACAACCAGCTCTCATGGGAACTAATAGAGTGAGAACTCACTCATTAATCTCCCCCCCTCCCAGGGAAAGCATTAATTCATTCATGAGGGATCTGCCCCCATGATGCAAACTGCCACACTGGAGATCAGATTTCCATAAGTTCTGGGAGGACAGTACATCCAAACTCCGTCAATCAGCATATAGAAGATAACTAAGCTTGTAGACATAAGTAATATTACTGAAGAAAAGCATATAAAGTAAGATGGAAAGATGGCTGAGGACCAAGTCATAAGAAACTCTAACATCTAACAGCCTGTAGAAGAGGATAATATTTTAAGATAAAATATACCTGTGGAACCAAACAGGAGAGAAAAGGGGAGAGTGTAGTGTCATGAAAGCCAGTGGAAGAGCTTCAAGAAGAAAAAGATTTCAAGTGCCACATACTAGTGAGATATGAAGTAAAAGATAACTGAGCTATGTCCAATGGATTTAGAAAATGAAGGATATGAAGAGTTACTTCACTAAAGGGAAACCTGGATAAGTCAGAATGCTATGAATTAAGGAACAATAGGAGATAAAGTGATGGAGTTAGTGGAGATAAGTTGTACAAATAAATCTACCTTAAAACATTGCATTGCAAAAAGATTATGAAGAATGAAGAGAAGTGGGTAGGATCTAATGAGTGTTTTCCTTTGCTTGGGACTTTTGATTATTTTTTTCTTAAATGATAGAGGTTTTCTAAATGAGGCAAGTTTAGACACTGCTGAGAAGGATTCTATAAACATATGGTTCATTAAAGCAGCAAAATTGATGAGACAAACAAGAAATTGTTTTGTATATTTTTTATTTCTTCCTTAAAATACACTTTAGATCTACTCTTCTTGTCAGTGACATCTCAGGAAGAACCCACAACTTTACCATCAATCTTAAGAATTAAGAAGTCTGGTTTTATTTTACATTAAACATCCATCTCATTCAAGTTAGTTTCTTTTCTTCCAATTTAGGCCTGTTTTTTCCCTGGAGACCTGTTCTGGTAAAGAAGGTCTTATATTGCTTTACTTTCTCCTCTCTCTGCTGTTTATTGCTGGCACAGAGGAGGGATTGCAGGAGAAAGTAGGCAACGGTCTTGCTTTTCGTGCTATTTAATTTGGTCCTGAGTGAACTTTCTAGTTTCCTGCTATGGATAAAGGCACATACTGACTTCTTGTTACTTTTCTTCAGCTCTCCTCTCCTGAAGCTACATTCTGGAGTTTCTTGAGCAGGGGCCCCTCAAGAAAACCCAAGTCTGGGTACGGTCTCTGGCATTTGATTGACTTCTAAGGAAATTATGCATCTTTGCTTTACCAGATGGTAGCTGTGCAACTTCTGAAATTAATACGAGTTTCTTAGCCAGTTCCCTTCTTCAGACTCCTGAAGACAAGAAGTAGGTGTGCAATTCTATTTTTCTGTGATCACACATATTTACAAGTATTGAGAACACTTGTCAAATCCTCCAAAGGATACTCACAAAAACTCTCATAGTGTTTGACTGAAAGTTCAGGGAAGAGAAAATAAGCATCCTCTACTTTTACAAATTCCCTTTAAGAGCCTTCCTTTTAACTTTCTAGTCTTCTTTTATCTTGGCTGTTGGGGCTGTGGTCACTGTCATTTTTATAGTAGGTCCTTCATGGCTTTATCCAGTCTTTTTGCCAGAATTCTGAGACTATTGGAAAGGCCCATTACATCATGTTATAAAAACAGTCAGGAAAAAAGATTGACCAGACAGTGGAGAGAAGGCACAACAGATACTTTTGGGCTGCCAAGAGAGCACAAAATGATGTGACTCACTTCAGAGAGCCAGAGACATTCTGTTCATTCTGTGAAGAATTAGAAACAGGTGTTTCTTTTTTTTTTTTTTTAATGTAGATAGTATTCTGTTGGTATTGTGAGGCTTAAAAACATACAATCTGTGAAGTAACAGATTCAAATTTGTTCTTTAAAATGAAAATGAGAGAAGGAGGTAGGAAGAGAAAAAGAATAGTAGAAGGTTATGGGAATAATTTAAAGGAAGTGGAGAGTGGTGGTCCCTAATAAAGAAAAAGCAGCTGGAAATGAAAGGAGAAGATGGGTTCAGGAGAGATTATGAAGGTAAAAATGGTAAAATATAGTGACTAGATGGATATAAAGAAAGAAAAAGGTTCCATTAAAGCCAGTGGTAGTGATGTTGGAGGAAGGGTCTAGGGGCCTGATAGCAGGCCTTAACTCACCCTGCCCTCTTACCAGGTTCTTGACTCTGCCACAGGAGAGAATTCAAGGGCAGAGTCACAGTGATAGTGAGGACAGGGTTAATATAATGAATAAGAGATACAGGTTCCACAGAGAGAGTGCAGCATAGCTCCAGAAACTGAGCAGGGCCCACACCAAGTTTAATACAAAAATAAGAAATACACACTTGAAGTTCAGTACAGAGCACAGGCTGGCTCAAGAGAGTGAGCAGCCATCTGCTAAAAGTAAGCTTAACACGAAAGTAAAGCACACACACCATAGCCAGTGAAGCGCAAGTTGGCCCTGGGAAAGTGAGCAACAACCTGCTGAAAGTAAGTTTGATATAAAAAGAAAAATACACACTCCACAGGCAGAGTGTGCATTGGCTCCCAGAGACTGAGCAACAACCCCACCTTCTGCTGGGATTCAGCTTCTACAGTTTTGCTATATAATGAATATTCAGTTAAGGGGTGGTCCCCTGTGATGTTACATAGTCTTGCACATGCTCAGTTAGTCTCATTTTTGAGCATGTTTATTGGTCAAATTCTATCACATGCATCAGACATATTCAGAAATAGCCTGTGCTCTTTAGCATCCCTAGTGGAAGGTTGCTCAAAGGATAAACTCCTTCCTACTGAGCATGCCCAGCTATCAGGGTTACATAACTCTTCTCTACTGAACATGCCCAGCCACTGGGTTTGCATAAGCCAGCCCCTTAAGGTCTCAATTTCCCCATGTTGGTGCTGAAAATAGTTCTAATTAGCAAAAGTAACTTTCCTCTAGGGGAGGGCCTAGAAGAGGGGCCTGAAACCTTGGGGAATGGCTTGAAACCCAGAGGGTGTCCTGTAACCTGAGCCTAGTGAAACTGAGCTCCTCCTATCTCAGTAGCTATGAGAAACTTCAGGATGAGCATTGTGAATCCTAAGTGTAATGAATTACACTTGGTTTTGTCACACATGTGCTATGAATTTGGGTGTAATTATTACCACTCAGAGTTGCAGAATCTTCACTTTAAAATTTATATTATAATAATACTTTTATAGCCACTTTGAGGATCTAATAACAGTCACAAAAAGTGCTAATTCCTTTCTTATCTAATTTTTCTCCATGTCAAAGGCAATTTTTACTTCTTTTAGGGTTCTGTTTTTTTAAAAAAATAAATAGATAAAGAATATGTAGTATGTGCCAGGCATGATTCTACCTGCTTTACAAATATTGGCTCTTTTAATTTTTACAATGGTCTGGTTAAACAATTGTTATTATTATCACCCACATTTTGCAGATGAAGAAATTGGGGCCCTAAAAGAGGCCCAGTATCATGTATAGCTATTAGTGATTGTAAAGCTACACGACTACACCAGTTGTCGAGTAAGGCAAATCTTAACTAAAGCCAAAATGATTCATTATTTTAGTTATACTAAATTTCTATTTGTATTGTCAGGGCTAGGGCTCAGACCTTTCAAACCCATTGTACAGACTGGGTCACCTCACATGCCAGGCTTGGTCACCAGACCCCTCACATGCAGGTCTATGCTAGGTAATTGAGAAAGATCCTGGGAGCCATTGGCAGACAACACAAGCTCAGTGCTCAGCAGCAGCTTACAGGTCCAGTGGCAGCTTCACGGAGGGTCCTGGGGGCCCTGGCAGCAACAGCTTGTAGCAACAGCTTCCAGCAGCAGCAGTGGCCTCCCCATAGCCCCCTTGGGTGCATCCTGGGGGTGGGGTGGGGCACCTTGGATTAGAGGTTTATACTTAAGTCATAACCCAGGACACCTGGGTGCACATACACCCATTAGACAATAACCAAGGAACACCTGGGCGCATGTGCATATTTACATCAAATGCTAGGCAAGATTCTGGACATCTGAGGGGCCCTGACTATTTTCCTATATTTTTCCAATAGTAATTAACTAATAATCTAAAACTAATAAAATCTAAATCTAATAATTATTAGTGATAGCTATGTAGTGATTAACAAGATAGGCTACTCATCTCCCAGTTCTGCTACTGGAATTTGAGTAGCCTGTGTTGTTAATCACTGCATTCTGCTACCTTTCTGTCCTGTAAGAAACCATCCTTGATTCCTTCACCCGAAAGAATTTGCTCTGTCCACCGTGGCCTGAATGGCTATATTGCTTAATCTGACCTCTTGTGTGGGCTATTTCTTTCCATCTTGAGTTATATTTATTTATACAAATGTTCTAAGTAGATCACCTACTAGTTGGTAACATTCTCTGAGGCAAGGGCAACTTATTCATCGTTGTACCTACAACATAAAAAAGCATAGTTCTATATCATATTTGGTAATAGCACAGATTCCGGAATCAGACAGACTTGAATAGACTGGATGTTACTGATTTGCTCTGTGATGAGCACAGAGCTTCAGATTTAGGTGCCAAATTCTCCTTATCTGTAAACTGGAGTTAAAAATCTTTATGTTTGCTATGAAGATTAAAAGGGATAATATACTAGGGTATTTCAAAATGTTTGTGGAAAGATGAAAATAAAATAGAATACAAATCTTTTCATGAACTTTTTAAAGTACCTTCATATCAAAATTTTAAAGTTGATTCTGATACATAGTAAATACTCACAAAATATTTATTGTGTCCATTTTTTTTTTGCTGCACATAATAATAAACCCTCAATAAATATTTGTTAAATCGCAGATTCCATCTTAAAGTACCTTCATATCAAAATTTTAAAGTGATTCTGATACATAGTAAATACTCACAAAATATTTATTGTGTCCATTTTTTTTTGCTGCACATAATAATAAACCCTCAATAAATATTTGTTAAATCGCAGATTCCATTTTTGAGATTACATATGGATCTGGCTGGTAAAAAGAATGGAAGAGGCCACACCTAGTTGAAATCACAGGAGCAGTGTCTTAAAATGTAATTGCAACCAAGTGTTTCTACTTTCATGTGTATTGACTAGTTTGTTATCCATTTCAAGTTTTAACTTGTAAAAAATAGCTGTCAATTCTTAACCACTATTTTATTGTTGCGCATATAAAAATATTATGAGATAATACTGAAATAACATTAGATAGTAAAGATACAGGGGAAGCTTTATTTAAAAATTCACCCAGAATATTGCAATACTTCCATCTGTAAAGTGAATAAGAAATTAAAACCCCTAATTAAGGCTAATCATATTTGTAATTTATAAGATTAAAATAAGAATATTATGAATATCCACTTTAATTAAATCAATTGGGATTGAGAACTAATGGATTTGTGAGTTGTTTATTGTTCTAAATAGTAAACAAAACAAAATTAAAAAAAAACAACAAGATTTATCCCTAAGAAATAGGCAGCAGATACTTTCATTTAACCCTGAATTATAGACATTATAGATTGCCCTTCTTGAATTCTCATGACAAAATTTTTAATGAAGGAAGTTATGACTCAGTAAGGTAAATAGTGTTGCATATTTGAATCTCTTCTCAGACTATGGAAAGGTATAAGGACATATGACTCCTCTAATCTCCAAATCAGCCTCTCCAATTACAACATTTATTTCGAGCTGGGTTGGAAAATGTTATATGAACTACAAAGTGTTGCTATAGTGGAAAAGTGAATATTATGTGTCTTTATTTCTTTCTTTAAGATGTTTCCCAGAAGAATAGCCATTATATTACAATGAGGGGGGAACAGAACCATTGCTATAAATAAATCTGCATGTCATTTTAAATGCCACACCAGCTTCTTACACATAGTTCATCTTTGGATTTCACTTTGTAATACTTCACTTTCATTGGAAGAGTTTAACAGGGAGAAAGATAATACTGAGGCCCTTGTGAAGAATAAAATACTAAAGGAGGAATAAGATTGGAGGTAAGGAAATCATTTAGAAGAGTATTTTAATCATCCAGGTGAAGCTTGATGAGGATTGAATTAGGACTAGTTTCTATTATCTAAAAATAAACTTTTTTTAACCCCTCATAATTTTTTAGTGCAAATTCTAGTAGTAATGGTGTTTCCCGTTAAATGGACTTATAATTTAACGAAGCACTAAGCCATTTAAATCTAAAACTTACAGGGAGAAAGTAGGTGATAGAGTTACTAGAGTTGAAACATAAATTCATTTGATTTCATGAGTTCTGGAGCCTCTCTGTGATTGTTTAGTTTAAGTAGGGAATCTTTGAGAACCTTAAAGCAATGAACTCTGAGAAAGAAGGAGCCAGTCTGACTGATTGGAAAAGGCAGAAGGTAAAGCCCCAGAGCTAGGCAATGTGGAAACTGGGTTAACACATCATGTCATGTAGCAGTGGAAACTCACCTCAGGTAAATATAAGATGTTCCAAAACATGCCACAGAGCCATTTCCTAAGGGCTGCTTTGATGTCACTAAATTGGAGTCACCCTAAAGTACCAGACATGATTGCTAAGGGTGATAAAAAGAAACAAAGTCGCAGAGTAAAAAAATACAGTTACAAAGTACAAACCAAAAACCAAACCCTAAATGAGTGGTTGCCAAGGGCTGGTGGTGGACTTCGTGGATCCACTTCTTGATTGTGGTGATACAGAGATGTACACATTTGCCGAAATTCATAAGACTACATACCTACAAAGGGTGAATTTCCTGGATGTAAGTTTTACTTCATAAAGCCTGAGTAAAAAAATATTAAAAATAAAAAAGGTGAACATGTTAATAGAAGGAGAAAAACATATTATTTGTGAATGATTTAATCCACATACACATAATTACTGCATTTGAATTAAGAGATGACTAGAGTTTAGAACAAGGAAGGGGCCTGAAAATTGCATATTTAGAGTGATTTTTTTCAACTGCTTGTTTAATGTTACTGTGTATTCTTTACGTGCAGGAATTTCACATGGTTCTGTATCTTGAATATGGATCCTAAAAGCAAAAATAGGGAGATACTGTGCCTGGTTTGCATTTCTTTACTAGTTTAAACTGGTATGCCACAGGTTGGTTTCTCCAGAAGCAAACAATGATACTACATTTAGTAGGCAAGGTGGTTGTTAGATAAGGGAAGAAGTAAGCAATATTGGGCAGAGAAAGAAATCTGTGATAAGAAATCTATGATAAGAGGAAGAAAACTGTGATAAGTACCCATCAAAGCTTGGCAAGCTCAGTATGGAGGTTTGGAGAGAACTGAGGTGGTCCACATAAGAAGCTATTCCTTAACCAGTTGTGTCAGTAAATAGAAACATCAACCCCAGACTGTCTAAAGTGGCCAGTGTTGGGGTAAAATGGCCAGGTCTTTATGCCTCTGCCTTGCTCAATCACCAGATGTAGGTGAAGCAATGTGCTGCAGCTGAGGCAAACTCTGATGGAGTCAATACTGGGGGCCGTCTGCTGATAGCATTCCCCCAGCAAGCCATTCATTGAAGGGCATCCAGGTGATGCATCTTTATATTTATCACAGTTCACCGTTTGCACCATTGGCATCTACTTCTCCATGTACGTTCAAGAAGCAGGTGGTGGAGCAGGACTCCAGCAAGCCATTCATTGAAGGGCATCCAGGTGATGCATCTTTATATTTATCACAGTTCACGCTTTGCACCATTGGCATCTACTTCTCCATGTACGTTCAAGAAGCAGGTGGTGGAGCAGGACTCTGGCACGCATCTCTCCCTGAGGAGAATCTTAGGAATGGGAAATTAGTGGGAGAAAGGAAAGCCCATATCACTGCAGTTGTGCTTGCAGCCACAGTCAGTACTCATTTGTGATTTTGTTCCTCCTCTACCACACATTTTAGGTTTCCCTCATCCTCAGCTACCACCTCTGCTGACCTCAATGGCTTACCTGGTGGTGTGAACCAGATGCCTAAACTCCTGGTCACCAAGCACTGCTCAGCCTAGAAATCAAACTAACTCACCTTCTCCAGCCAAGACAGTAAATCAAAAACAATTTCACATAGTTTTGAGCAAGGGGGACAGCTAAGGAGATTAGAGCCACCCTTAAAGGCACTCCTATTATAATATTTTTTTTACCTCAAAGACCAAGGGTCCAGTGTGGGAGTTGCTCCTACTGTCCATTTGTGATGGACTGCATGTTTGTGTTTTCTTAAAATTCATACAGTAACTGGAGCATAAAAGAAGGGAGGAAAAGCTCTTTCAATTAAAAAGAGGGATAATCTTTAAAGATTCCGTATCTAGAGTGGAAAAGAGATAAAAATTCTCTCTAGAATAGTTATAACGAGGAATTTCATTCTCAAAGAATAATTTGATTGAATAGTAGAGTAAGAGACTTATCTTTCTTATGTACCACCCTGCGACTGGGTCTCTACCTCCTATATGATAAATGATTCTTCTTATAGTTAATCAGAGATACATATCTAATCTTAACTGAACAAGGAATTTATTTAAAGTAAGACGCCAGTGAAATCATTAATTTTTCTATAGAAAACTAATTCTGGATTTTGGAATTGTCCAATTTATTCTTTAGAAAAACAATGAATGAGAGAAGCTTTTATTATCTTATTTCTAAAGACCTATATATATATTATTTCCTAAATACGTATATGTGTTACATGTAATAATATCACCTTTTATTTTTATTAAACTTTGTAATTTACAAAGCAATTCCATTTACATTATCTGGTTGACTCTTTTTAATAACCAAATTAGTTTGTATTACTTGTGAAGAAAATAAGGTTTACATATTTTTTGTGTCTTTGCCAAAGAGTGAATCAGTCAAGTGTACAACTAGGCTTATTTCCAGTTATTCAGATACCTAACAAAATACTCATTTTAGATATCATATTACCTTTTAAATAAGAAATCACTTGGTTTTTACTTTATGTATTAAAAATCAATGTTGGTATGATAACACATGTCCACAGGAATATTTGCATTTAAATATTTATAAAAGCCAATAATTAAAAGAATCCAAACAGCTATCAACATGTGAATTGATAATTTGTGGTGTTTCCATATAAAAGAAAACTAACAATAAAGGGTCCAGACTATTGATGCAGTCATACAACTTCATGGATGAATTGAAAAAAATATAGGCGGAACTAAAGAAGCCAAATATGAAGAATGCATATAATATCACTTCATTTATATAACATTCTAAACTAGGAAAAACCAACTAATCTATGATGATAAAAACCAGATTAGTGATTTTCTGGAATATAGAAAGGATTAAAGAAAAATGCAGGAGGGAACTTTCCAGAACAATGAAAATTCTCTGTATCATAGTGATGTTTAAATGGGTGTATAAATTTTTCAAAACTCATCAAACTATTAATTTAAAATGCATACGTTTTAATATGTGCAAGATGTACCTCAGTAAGGTTTATTTAAAGTAAAATAAAGTTAGTGTACAGACCAAAAAGTCCACAATTTTTCTTTGGATATTTGGCATCTGGAACAAAGCTCATTCTCCTTCATGAAGGCTACTTAGGAAGAATTTCATTTGTGTTTTTGAAACATGTTTCTGAGTCTCTGGACAACCCTTCAATTCAATAATTAGGATGGTGTATTCCAGTTTAGATTGAAAATACTTAAAGAATATCAGATAAGAAACCCAATATCCCAACATTTATACTCTGGATGTGTATGTATACACAAACATAATTATTTGATGAGTGTCCATCACAGCATTGGCATCATAATCAGTCTGAAAATGAAAGATAAGGTGTATAGTTTACTTGCGGGAACCACTACTTGTATCTAAAAAGTTTATTATGGTTCCTGGGATGTAATAGTTGCTTAAAAAATATGTCAAATCAATAAATGAAAGTCAATGGAGATAAATATTCCAAAGCCATCACTGAATTCCATGACTCTGGACCTGCATAAACAAATGAAGTTCTGGTAGACCAAGGAAAAACAAACAAAATTAATATACTTCAAGTGACCACCTGCACTGCCAGGCTTCAGCCCAAACCACAGGTCTAAAGAGCAGAGGCACAAACCAATGAATCTGAAACATACAAGTAGACTTCAAAAAATTAGTGGAAAAATAAAATTAAAAAATAAAAATGAAAAACATCAACTTTATTTCTCAACATGAGCTTTATCAAGTTCAAGACACTTGTAAGAGATGCCAGCCATTTAGTTCATTCTTAAAGAACTGAGGGTCCTAGGAATTTAATCAGTCAATGCTGTCTTTTTTATGTTATTATCTGAAAATGAATGGGTAACCTTTAAAGAATTTTGAAGATTAGGAAACAAAAATAAATCCAAAGGAGCCAAATCAGGACTGTAAGGTGGACTCCTAATTATTTCCCATCGAAACTCTTGCAAAATTGCCCTTGTTTGATGAGAGGAATGAGCAGGGGAGCATTGTTATGGTGAAGAAGGACTTTCTGGTGAAGCTTTTCTCTGGCATTTTTCATTAAAGTTTTGGCTAACTTTTCCAAAAAATTCTCATAATAATCAGATGTTATTGTTCTTTGGCCTTCCAGAGAGTCAACAGGCAAAATATGTTGAGCATCCCAAAAAACTGTTGCCATGACTTTTGTTCTTGACAAGTCCACTCTTGCTTTTCCTGGACTACTTCTACCTCTTAGTAGCCATGGCTTTGATTGGGCTTTGTTTTCAGGATCATATTGATAAAGCCATGTTTCATCTCCTGAGAAACACTTCAGGATCTTGATCTCATTTGTTTAAAATTGCAATGGAAAACTCTGCTCTTGCCTGCAGCTAATCAGGGTGCAACAGTTTTGGCACCTATTGAGTGCAAACTTTGCTCAACTATAATTTTTCAGTCAGTACTATGTAAGTGGAACTAATTGATATGTCCGATGGTTTTGGTTATTGTTTCTGCTGTTAATTGTTGGTCCTCTTCAATTAAGGCACAGACAAGATTAATTTTTCCCTTGCAAATTGATGTGAATGGTCATCTGCTGCAGGCTTCATCTTCAAGATCATCTTGTTCCTTCTTAAAATGAGTTTTCCATTTGTAAGCTGCTGACTTCTTTCAGGTATTATCCTCATAGACTTTTTGTAAAACATCAGTGATTTCACCATTCTTCCACTCAAGCTCCACCATAAATTTGATGTTTATTATTGCTTTCATTTTAGCAGAATCCACGTTGCTCTGACAGGGGTTCTTTTCAAAGTGATGTCTTATCCTTCCTAGTACCTCAAACTAGATCCTGTTGACACATATTATAACAAGTTAATACAAGTTTACTTTGGTGCAAAAATTTTTGAAATCCAAGCATAGTTTTATCATAATACACATTTTCCATGAGCTTTTTGAAGAACGCTTGTACATCACATTTGATGTAATATATCTCATATAGTATGTTTCTTAGAAAAAAATTATAACAAGATCACAATCATCAAATTCCTAGAAAAAATAACTAGCATTAAAAAATTAACCTGCATTATATGGCAAAAAAGAACAAAAGTTCCCGGCAAATGGAAAGCCAAAAAGCAATTGATGAATGGAATAACAGAACAGCTATGAGGCCTTAACTTTAAGCAAAGACATGAGTTTTTATCAGCTGAAAACTCAGCTTACTGAGAAGCGTGCAGTTGAGAGCATTTTGTGTGAAACTCTCTTGTGACCTACAAGGTATTATGTGAATGCAGAAATGACTAACCCTTTAAGGACAGTTCAGGCACCTGGCAAGTTACACAAAGATTACAAGTTAAGCATGTAAATTTATGTTCAAATTTTGTAAAGCATATTGATTAACATTGCTCTCTAAAATATGAGAAGTAAATATTTGTTTTTAGTTTAATAGAAAAGAATGCTACATAAATGTTTTTTTAATTTGTTAAGATTATGCATAAATTCTGTGGATCTTTGCACTCTTGAAGCGCTTACACGTGTCATAGAATTTTAGAATCTGAAACTAATCTTTAAAGTCTCCAAGTAAAAACCTATGACTCAGAGAGTTTAAGGGGCCCACCTGAAACCCAATGTACAGGAAAAGGCACTAAAGCCTAGGTTCCTTGGTACTATATTCAGTCATCATTGATTCATTTAAGAAAACTCATTAAGTATTAAATACTCATGAGAGACTATTTACAAGATCCCTGCCTGAAAAGTTTACAGTCTATCATAAGAACTTTAATTCAGTTTTCTAATCCTATACGCTTTCAGAATAATCAGAATGTTCAGATGAAAGCATCTATAAGACACTTGGAATCCATCAAGCTTTGTTTATGGATAATAATAAATAAAATATAAAATTAGAAAAATACCAACAGACAAGAATTTTAATGCATAACCCCTTAAGAGACTTTTGGAGCCCAAAAAGTCGTTTCTTTTGACAAAAGGTCCTTCCCTGCTATAAAGTCATTGAAAGGCACACCATACAGCAATGTCCAGTGCAATTGATTCCTCTTTTTTATGCTATATAAAATTGGACTAGATTTGCATTCCCCAAAATTTTATGGGAAAATTTCCAAGATAGTCTATATAAATATACTTGATATAAATATAGAAGCAAAGGAGAGACATCTTTCATACTTTGCACTTTCTATAAAACCAGGTCACAGCAATCATATTCACAGCTGTTAGCCAACTATAATCTCAGTCACAGTATGCTACCACTGGATGGCAGGTGCACATGTGTTTTCACTCAAGTTGAGGGGAATATTGGGACATTTGTTTTTTTGTCCTTAGTTAAAACCAATCTTTGTAGTTTACACACACACACACTCCCCTACTTTGCACTCCACAGTCTTTCTTTACCTTTTAGTGACTCCATTTGTAGTCCTCCATCAGACATCACACATGGTGCTGTGGGAGGGAATGGGAGGAATAAAGGAGGCACATTAGGTGTTGACTCCCTTTACCCAGAAATTACACATGTTACTTCTAATCATACTGTCTGGGTTAGAACTAGTCACAGGGCCCCAATATAACTGTATGGGAAGTCAGGAAATGGAGAGTCAGAGGGATCACGGATAATGTGAACACCATTAGTCTGTACCACAGATCTATTGCTTAAAGTCACTATTTCTTTCCTCTTCTTGGCAGACTTTACCTTTTTGTGTGCAAGAATCTGTGCTGAATGCTAGAAGATTCCAGAGATGAATAAAATGTCATCCCTACCTTCAAACAATCTAACAGATGGGGGAAATACATAAAAAAATTATAATATAGCCATACTATGAAGCAGAAAGAAAATGCCCCCAGTAGAGGCATAAACCATGTTCTGTGGGAAAGAGCACAGAGAAAGATGGAATTAATCCTTATTGATTAATAAAAACTCCTTGAAATGCTATAAAAGTGATGACATGTTTGCAAGGCCTTAAAGGAAAAGAAAAAAAAAAAAAGGCTTAGACAAGTTTCATATGGAAAAGAGGGGAGGAAATGAGAAAAGACAGAATAATTTGAGACTATATGACGTGACTAATGAATGAAGAAACATTAAAGAGCCTGAAATACGAGGCTGTGGGTATATAGTGCAAGACATTTGGGCTTTATTAGTTTATATGTTATGTATGTATTCACTAATTTGCTTACTTGTGGAACATCAGTTGCTAGAATATTAAGGAAATTGCTATTCTTTGTTCCTTCCA
>NW_007728886.1:101551-102817 GCF_000696425.1 Galeopterus variegatus | reverse complement strand
AGACAATTTAGAAATTAGTCCCCAAATATTAACTCTGGGACAGTAGGTAAATTGGATCCATTGTTTTAACTGTTGGAAAAACAAGACTTAAAAAAGAAAACTTGCTAAGGTTACGATATAATGCTATCAATAGTGACTGTTGGGGGTTTGGCTATGGGTTAAATAGGCCCAGAATATGGGACTGTAAAAAACTGGACAAAGAGAAAAATCAAAGAGAATAAAAAGGGAGAATAGTGTCAAAGTTCAGGAAATATATGGTCGTTTTTCTTTTTCCTCTTCTTTGAAAGGAAATGAAAGTGATGAATGAGTACGAAAAATGTCAATAGCAAACACTTAAGAACATGACCTTGACATGTGTCTTTATGTTGTTTCTTTTCAAAGTTTAACATTCTTTTTTTGTAATTAAATGAAGTGTTTTTAGTCACTGTGAAACATTCCATCACTGTAAAATGCCTATTGCATCTTATACAAATGTCTATTCATCCATTTTTCAGCTTAAAAATATGAAGCCCTTTCTAGAACTACCTTAATTTTTTAGTTTTCAAACTATTGCTCTTTCTGTAAAATTGCCTTCTCAACATTTTAAAGTTATTCACAGCCCCATTTATTCATCTGGTATTATTCGCCAGCTGCTTCACACGTATCTTCTCGCTTAAATCTTATGAAAACAATAAAAAGTTAATATTTCTATTTTGCAGCTGCAGAAACTGAAATTCAAGTTTTGTCCATGCCCACAGACCAGCTGTGGCAAAAGTAAAACAGTGTGAATTTATCCAAGTGACTTAACCTCTCTATGTCTGTTTCCGAATTTGTAAAATGTGAATAATCACAGAACACATCCAATAGGATTATTGTGAAATTGGGGAAGGGGGTAAGGGGGGGCGGGGGATGCCAGTTAAACTGGCAGGAAAAAATGCAATAAGCAGTTCTCCAATCCAAAACTACGTTTATTCATCTGGACAGTTTATTTTTCTCTAAGTAGCAATTCAACTTAAAGATATTAAAGAAACCCAATCCTTGGAGTTGCCTAAATATTCATGTCTAGCCCTTCCTCTTTCCAACTTCCCCAAGAAGCATACTTTAGACAGGGGAAGAAAACAAACCAATGACTGCGAAATTATCATTATTCCTAGAACTATTTGTTTTCAGATAACTAAGTCCTATTTAGAAGAATTAAATAGCTTGAGAAACTAGAAATTAAAGGAATTATTTACAAATGAGCTTTCTTCAATTCTTTCCTATTTTCAGTGTCTTGTGCTATTTTTT
>NW_007728886.1:95603-100294 GCF_000696425.1 Galeopterus variegatus | reverse complement strand
GTGGGGCCGTTGGGGCCGTTGGGGCCCGGGCGGGGAGCGCCCCGCGTGCTTTCCAAAAGCCGGGAGGTGCCCAGGCTCTGGGTTTGTGCACCCAGACTCGGCCGGTGCGGTGCTCTCCCCTCTCCTTGGCCCGCAGGACTTCCGCCTGGGGTGTCGCTCGTGTGCACCTCACAACATCCCGCCCTGAAACCCCTAGCTCCGGGGGTGGAGTGGCGTCGTGGCCACAGGAGGTGGAGACGGGCTGGTGGGAGTGTGTGTAGGGAACGTCTCCTCTTTTAACAGATGATCGAGCTCAGAGAGGCTGGGAGGAGGGGACGACATACCAGGGGGTCGTCTTCCTTGTTTTTCCGGCCTCTGGAAGCATGGCGGGGGTGGCGGCGGCTGGAAAGGTGTGTGCGGGCGAGGCCTGCGCCCGGGAAGAAGGAGAGCGCTGCCAAGGGGAGCTCAGGCTGGGTTTCCTGGGCGGCTGCGCCACGCTGGGGGTGCCAGTCCCGGCCAGATAGCGCGGCAGGCTGCGAGCCCGCCCACGTGCGAGCTGCCTCTTAGCGGATGCTGGCAGCGGCTCCCCTCTCCGCCCGCTTTTCTGCCCTAGTTCCGCGAAAAGGATTGCAGACTGTCTAGGCAAGGGCGGTCGTGCCCAAGGCCACTTTCCCGGTAGGGCTAGGGAGGGAATTTTGTGGTTCCACATACTGGGAAATTAAATACGTACGCCCAACATAGGAGAAGACACTTGGAGCGCTTTCTCTAGCAAGTGTTTCTTTGACTCCCTTTCCTGGAGAAGGGGGACTGGACTGCGTTGAGTAAGGACTGACTGTTGGCAATAGGAAGGCTAATGTTTTATGGTAACCTCTTTTCTGGGGTCCAAAAGAGGACAGAGGAATAAAATAGCAGGAAGTGATGAAGGTGACATGAAAAAGATTGGGCAGGGGGAAATGATGAGCACTAGATGCCCTTTCCTTCTGCACCCCTTGCTTCATGGCTAAACCCAATCAGAGCTCAGACCGTTGCAAACTTTGACAGGTTTGCTTGAGTGTGCTGTCCAAGTACTAAGTGTGCATTTGGGGGATTGTGGCTGAAAAATCAGAGTTGGGTGGGGGCTGCAGAGGGCAGATGAGGGTTGAACAGGGTGACTTATATTTAGCCCCGGGTGAAGCAATCCTAGCTGTACTTTGCTTCTGAGCACACTACGTTTAAACCAGTCTAGATGAGGGGGCAGCTCAATGATTTCAGTGAAAAGGAAGGTTTATAACCTTAAGCAACTCGGTGTCTTGTGTAACAACTCGTAAAGTCAGCAACTGGTTTTTGCAGATATTCACGTCAGTAGTTTGTAGCTAGTTACTCCTTTTTTTCCCCCAAGGAATATTTTAATAATGTTAGGTGATCTGAAATTTTAGCACCCATTTCCCGGTTTCCAAATTAGTGCATCCTCCTATAAATGCTTAGTTTATTTCTAAGCATGCGTTTACTCTTTTATAATATCTAGCTTATATTTTTGGCCATGAGCCACTAACCCTAACCCTAACCCTAAAGGGGAGGAGGGCAAACTGACTTAAAAAAATGTCCCTTGTCCATAGTCATTCCTGGAGATCTGAAATAAAATGGTGTCTCCTGAATTTGCTTTTAATTCTGTATGTGACAATCTCGGCTTTGTTTTTTCTTATACATAAAACAGGATTGGTGGTACCCACCCTGAAGTGCTCTTGTGAGGAATAAAGTATATGGAAAACACCTAGAATATAGACTAGCTATTTCTAGTCCCTGAAATCATTCACGACACCCTACTGGGATTACCAAGATAAAAGAAATTAGAATTCTGCTCTCAAGAAATTCACATTTAGTCATACAGGTTAATCTTTCTCCTATCCTATTTGCTTTTCGGTCAATTTCTTTCTCTTCTTAATGGAAAAGACATATATCTCAAGTGACGAAAAAGGGATTTAGCAGTTGTAAGAAATGTTTTTAAAATCTGCTAAAAAGCAAATTTCAGAAGGCTACCTTGCCATAGCAACCTGCATATTCAGCCCCATTCTTTTGACCATTGAGGGTGACCCTGTGTATACAAGTAGTGGGGAATTTTTTCTTTGCTGTGAGGCAAGGATGCTCCTTCCTTGAAGATTACCTTCTCCAAAGAATTAATTTCCATTTTTTGAGAGAAGAGATTGAGCTGCAGTTTCTTTCACATGTTGGACAGACCAATCCACTCATTCCTAGAAGCCCAAGAATGTAGTAACTATAACAACATCTCTGTAATGCTCACTATATGCTAGGCACTGTGCTACTACTTTCTGATAGCACATAGCAACCCTGTGAAGTAGGTCTGTCTGTATCCATATTTAGTGAAGAGCGACTTAGGCACAGACAATTAACATAACTTGCCCAACTGGCACTGCTGGTAAGTGGCTGAGCTGGGGTGACCACACAGACAGTCTGACTTTAACCACTGTGGAATACAGCTTCTGCCTCGCATGAAGCTAAACAAAGGCAAAGACCTTGTCTGTTGAGTTTTCCATAGCCCAACGCAGTGCCTGAAATATGGTAGTTCTGAACAACTGATTATAGAAAGAACAAAGGAAGGAAAAGGGGAGGGAGGCAGAAATGGAGAGAGGAAGAGAAGGAAATAACAAAGGAGCTAGCTGAGCCTGATCTCCTGCCTTCAACTGAATCTGGCAGAAAATCCCTCACAGACAGGATAGTTGAGGCTCCTTTGTGGATTCCTTTGCTTTGTCCTGCATCTAGTCATCTAGGGTATTAGGCTTGTTTGTGCAAATTAGGAAAGATTCTCTTTTTGGGCTGATGAATTAGCAAAAAGTGCCTGTACATCATAAATATCAAAAAGGTGGATCAAAACAAACAAACAAACAAAAATAAAAATTTTTAAAAAAACGGAAAGAAAAAGAAAGAAAAAGGGCAGACTATTGTTCTGGGGCACTGCATTTAAGTTTTAGTTAAGCCACTGCTTGACTTTGTCTTATGCAATGTGGGGGTAGTGCTTGTATGGTTGTTTGGAACACCAAAGAAGATAACAAATGCCAGGTGTCATACACGGTGCTTCTAAGCCTGGCAAATAGAATAGCATGTCATAAATACTAATTATATTACTTTACTGTCCTTCATCTAACCCTCCACCCAACCCATCCCAGAGGAAGAGTCTTACCCCTGTTCCCTAGTTCATTTTGAAGTAATCTGTATTCATCTGAACTATCTTGTCTCTTGATCTGGGCTTCTCATAGGCCAACTATTCCATTTTACCTTAAATTATAATTATTTGGGTAGGCATTTTATCTGGCTATTTGATCCTTGAGAGCAGAGACCCTGATTTATCTGGGAACCCCTGTGGACCCAGGTCACTGGGGCAGAACAGGGCAGTGATAAAAGCAGGGTCTCTGAAGTCCAGCCTGTATCGTTTATGATCTTGGCTCTATCGCTTACCAACTAGGGCAAGTTGCTAAACCTCTTTAGCTTTGTTTCTTCGTGTGTAAAAAGAGGATAGTAGCCAATTTTATATGCTGATTGTAAAAATTAAATGAGATAATGTCTACGAAATAACACTGTGCATAGAAATAACTCAATACATGGGAGCTAGTGTTAGGTATTAAATATTTGGCCTTAAGTCTTTTAGGCTGTCATAAGGATCACTGGCTTATTCTTCTTAATATATTTTTGGGAAAACTTTGAAATGCCAGGCTTCCCATTAGATGGCATAACAGTGTTGAATTGCACAATAAACCATTATATGGACTTTCTTGGAGCAGTCATCATCTGCCTTGTTACAGGCTTTCTCAAAACTGGATCAGTGATTGAGAAATGTGTTGGGAAACAACTGTATACTAATTCTTAGTGAATAATAATTTTTTTTTAACGTGTGAGGAAATCTTCATTTTCTTAATTGCTCCCCCAAATAGTGAACCCTTTGGCCTAGTCCACCTATTTGGAGATCCAGCAGTTTACAGTCATAATTTGAGAGAAGGCCTAATATAGACCATTGTCCAGAATAATAACATTCACCACACATATTTGGCAATTAGTAAATAAATGGGGATATGTACATTTATGTACAAGCTGGAATAATCAAGAACATTGGGAAAAAATTAACCACAAGTTAAACAAATTGACCTTGACTAACATAAAACTACTCCAGCTAGATAGAGTTGGACTAATTGGTACTTGGCCGCACCAGAAATATTTTCGACATATTCACGAATATCAGTGTTGATAAATGATACAAATTATTTTTGGAAAAAATTTTTCTGACCTAATATTGAGAGTTCTCTTGCAAATGTTTTCATTAATATTTATTGAAATCCCAAAGGAGTTCATGAAAATCCTACAGGAAATTTGAGTGACAGCTAGTAGATACTGGTGTAAAGATATTTTTGTTAAAGTTTTTTGCAAGTGGGATAATCTCACAAAAATGTCTGCGTGGTCCCATTATAGAAATCAGTGATTAATTTTTAGTAATACTTGGAATTAAAATAGCAACTTTCAGCTGAAAATATTTAGTATGAGTAGTGAACACAAATGATGTATCTGCTTAGATAAATGAAGATCTTTTATAAAATGTTGGTATTTTATAGAAAGCACTTTATTTAAAACATTTGCTATTTCCCCCCTAATAACATAATGATACGTATTATTATTAATTAGTCTATACCCCTAATTAGATTCTTTTTTTTTTTTTTTTTTTTTTTTTT
>NW_007728886.1:76858-95569 GCF_000696425.1 Galeopterus variegatus | reverse complement strand
ACCGGGACCGGCAACGGGATCGCAACCCTCGGTGTTGCCCCCGCGCCTCGCTCAGCCAGTGAGCGGGAACCGGTCTGTATGTGGGATCCGAACCCTCCGCGGGAGCGCCTCCGTGCTTCCCAAGCGGCGCACTAGCGCAGTGCGCCACCGGGCCGGCCCCCTAATTAGATTCTGATTAAAGCTAATATGTGAAAGAACAGTAATTTATAAGAAGCTTCTGTACTAAGTAATTTGCTTGAAGACCTATTATTTTGGAACTAGATTAGATATGAATAAACAATCAAACAAAAACGCATACATTTGCCAAGTTTCTAATGGGTGAACTATGCTAATGATGTTTACCTAATTGATTTTTTAAAATTCCAGAATCTGAAGTTCTACCAATTCTTCTCAAACACTCAAAAGGTGCATTCACTGATAAACAGCATTATGTGTCAATGTTTTGCAGACGGTGGGATTATTGACATTTTGGGTAGGACACTTCTTCATTGTGTAGGAATGCTTCTTTCACTTCAGGAAATTTAGTGTCTGTGACCTGTCTTAGTCTGAACTGCTATAATAAATTATTACAGACTGGGAGACCTATAAACAACAGAAATTTATTTCTCATAGTTCTGGAATCTGGAACTCTGAGATTAGGGTGCCAGCATGATTGGTCTGTTTAGGACCCTCTTCTGGGTCACAGACTGTCAACTTCTGGCATCTTCGTGTGGTAGGAAGAGCGTGTGAGAGCTCTTTGGGGTCCCTTTTATAAGGGCATTAATCCCATTACTTCCCAAAGGCCTCATCTCTTAATACCATTACCTTTGGAATTAGGATTTCAACATATGAATTTTGGGGAGACAAATTCAATCCATAACAATGGCCCCTGTTCTCTATATGCCAGTGGCTTCCACCTAGTCATTGTAACAATCAAAAATGTCCCTCTACATTTTAATATACTTCTTAGTAGAATGGCACTAGTTGTAGTTGAAAATTACTGAGATATAGGATCAAACTGAGTGTGGTTAAGGACATTATCCTTGAGATCAGAGTACCTTCAAGTAAAAAATTCTTTTGTTTCTCTTCAAAAGATAAAAAGAATAATCTTGTATGAAAATACTTTGATTTGAAAGAATGAGTGCTCTATTGGTAAGGCATAGTAAGTTTTTTTTTGTTTTTGACTGGTAAGGGGATTGCAACCCTTGGCATGGTGTGGTCTTGGTCTGCACCACGCTCAGCCAGTGAGCGCACTAGCCATCCCTATATAGGATCCGAACCGGAACCCGAACCTGAACCCAAACCCGCGACCTTGGCGCTCCCAGCACCGCACTCTCCCGAGTGAGCCATGGGCCGCCCGCATAGTATGTATTAACATTTGATCATCGGTTTATTACCATTGACCTCCCAGGCTCTAAATCATCATTTGCTCTAAACTGTCAACAACCTTTGGCAATGTTGGCACCTGTGCTTCTTGAACTACTCTTGGCTTCCAAGTGCTCTTTGTTCTCCTCTTACTTCTCTGCTCATTTATCTTTTTCTGCAGCTCTTTTACTTCCTACTCACTAATGTGTGCGTTCCTTAATTTGCATTTTGGGTTTTTCTTTTGTCCATATTCTGTTGATTGGCGGAGATTATCCACTCTTGACCTCCACTTTTGACTTAGTAGGAATAGCCCCTAAGTCATTGTCTGCAGCCATGACCTTCCCTCAAGTTCTAAGTATTTCTAGACATTTCCAGATGTCAGCTGGACAGCTCCTTTTACTGTGCTGCTGACACCTACAATACTCTGTGGTCTTTTCTGAACCTTCTGTGTCTCCTTCTTTCCTCTTTGTCCTCCTTCTCTCTGGTGCCACCATTGCTTCTATTGCTATTAGCATTATTCTAGTCTAGAAGTTTTTAACCTTAAGCCCCTGCTCTAGCCTTGCATCTCACAGTCAGTTGCTAAGACCTGACAATTGTATATCCAAAATACTTTTTTTTTTTTTGGCCAGTTTCATTTTTTCTGACATTACCATAGAGTTCAGGGGCTTTTGACATACTACCTAGAGTCGTGTTATAGTCTCTTAGTGGGCCTTCCCACCTCTGGTGTTTTCCCTTTACCAGTTAATTCTGTACGTGTGATGAGATACTCTCACTGAAACATACTTCCCTTACCTACATGTAAATAATACTTTGGTGATTCCCATTACCCAGGCCCAAGGACTGACATTTTGGTCCCTGCATGATGTCATTCCAAACAGCTTTCCAGGCTCCTTTCCCACTGCCATCATAGTCAAGTCCAATTGAACTGTCCCCTGTGCCTCATTCATCGTCATTTTATTTCCTGCCACCATATTTTTGGTCACGTTGTTTTTTCATCTTGAAATGCTTTAATTTCCTACTATTTCCATTTCTAGCTTTAACCTCACCTTGAAAGCAGAGCTTAAACACCACACTTAAATATCCTCTGAAGTCTCTGGATAGGTGGATGTTTTCTAAAATTTTAGTAACATTGCATTTATAATCTGTCTTATTTGATTCAAACATTTTATTATAGTTCCTTTTTTATGAGTTTTCAGTTTCTCAGTATACTATAAATTTCTAGATGTCAGGAATAATAATATATTGATATTTATGTCTCCTTTAGTACTTTGGTAGGTTGTGGAGTTGCAAGGAACTCAGCGGGCATCTGTTTCCACATTTTTGTATTGTTCCTTTCATCTTCAGGGTCCTCAATAACCCCCCATCTACTGTTTATTTTAAGTATACACACTGAGGCAGGCTGTTCTCTTAAAGGCAGTTTCAATTGTGACTGAATTTCTCTTTTTTCTACCTAGTGTCTTTACTCGTCTTTCTGGGGCCATATAAAATAAATCCCAGTTGAATGACAGACTGTATATATGTGGTGACAGTCTGTATATATGTGGTGACAGCTCACATGTCTTATGTTTTCTCTATCAATTTAACATATTCAGTTTTTATGTGACCTTGGTAAGCTCTTTTTATGGCCACTGCATTTTGGAGGCATTCAAGTTTAGGGAAGTTCACAAACATACATAATATTTTAAGAGTGACAGTGGTTGTTCATGAATAGAAGTATTTGAACTGTTGTTCATGACACAACTGGCCATCAATAGCATCTCTTCAGGTGAGGTCAGAAGGTGGGAAATCAGATCTCCCTGTGGGAGATCCTCACTGTTATGTCAGGGCTGAACATTTTCTCCTTGTGGTCCTCAGTGTAATGAATAAATAAATGAATAAACTACTGGAGGAAGGATGGAAAGCTCACTTTAAATTCTGATTAAAATTATAAATTAGCCACTCAATAAAATTATTTCCTTTTGTAGATTAATGCCGTAAGTGGTAAAACTACAAACATGCTGTATATGTATGTGTGTATAATAAATGAGTTGACAGACACTGGACCAAAGAAGTGCTATTACTTACTTAAGGCTTACAGAAGTAAGCCGTGAGTAAAAGTACCTTACCTTCATCGAACACTTCTATGAGCCACGCATCATTTTAATACTTTTCATGTTTGCTAATTTACTCCTCAAAACCTTACGAGAGGCTTACAGAAGTAAGCCGTGAGTAAAAGTACCTTACCTTCATCGAACACTTCTATGAGCCATGCATCATTTTAATACTTTTCATGTTTGCTAATTTACTCCTCAAAACCTTACGAGGAAGCATTGTTATTACTCTTATTTTACAAATTAGCAGATGAGAGCACAGAGGTGAAGTATCTTGCCCAAGGTTACACATCTTGTCAGTGGAGGGGTCAAGATTTTAATCTACGGAACACAATGCAACTTTTTAATATTTTTTTTCAAATACTCAATGCTGTGGTGAATTTTAAGACATTCTAGGGGAAAGAAGTTTGGTAATGTTTTTTTTTTTTTTTTTTTTAAAAGGAGAGTAGTCAAAAGAGACTAGTCAAGTATAATGGATTTTGGACTGTTAAAACACAGTCAGCAGGAATGATAAGCCTTCCTTATTATTCAGAGGAAGTCTCCAGAACCAAGCTATGAAGCTTAGAGAAAATAATGATCTCATACTGCTTATGAACTCAGAGATTGGAGAACCAGTGGGGACAAAAGGAACAATAAATTCAGGATGTCATCCCTTTAGCTCAAAGTGGTAGGGTGGAATGTGTGGGGGGTGGCAGGAGTCCTTGGAAGCCTTGGGCTATAGGTACCAGAATGTGCATGAACAGAATGGGTTCTAGAGAATTCTCATGGATGTGTATACATCAAATGTACAGTGAAGTGGGATTTTGAATAAAGCCTGGGACATATTTGAAGCCAGAGAATGCAATCCTTTAACAACTCTTCCTTACCTTCTGTGTTCGAGACACTGTTTTAGATGTTAGAGAGATGGCTATGAATAGAATATTTAAGTACGTTTTATTATTAAGTTATGCAAATAGTTAAACACATTCTCAAAGCAAGGTTAAGCAATTTATGTCATTGAGCCAACTTTTAGTAGACCTACAATGTCAACTTCTCTCTTTAATTTGTCTCATTCTGTAGTTCTCTCTTTTCTCTCTTCCCCTTTTTTTCTCCATCTCAGTGTCACATCTGATCAGAAGCTTTGGAAGTAGATAGACCCCCACGGAATTTTGACAGCTACTTCTAAACTGTTCAGCCAAAATCAAGATATATAAACTTTCAGAGCCCTAGTTTCCTCATTTTGGAAACAACTAACAAAACGTATTTCATGGGTTGCTTTTGTAGAGTAAATAAATAATGTTGGAGAGTAAATAAATAATGTAGGTAAGCAATAAGTGGTAATCAGAACTATCTCATTTTTATCCCTACCTATGTTTTTGGCATGTTTTGAGGCAGAACTTCTTTATTCCTGAGGAATTCTGCACAACTATGTATGAGTTATAATATTGCTGTTCACAGTTTGAGTCAAGTAGGGAGTTCAGAAAACAAACAACTTGACTAAAATAATGTGCATCTTTCTAATATGGACAAAATTCTGCTTTCTGGTACATACAGGAGAACACTCAGGTGCTGGTATTGATACTGCTAAGGTACATGCTGAATTTTTCACTTAGCTACAAAGTTAGTAATGTCAATTGGGAATACATCCTAAGGGAATTTTAACATGGGAATTCTTTATTTTCCACTTAGATATAAGAGTGCACATAAGCACATTTAAAAGCTGCCACAAAGTGAAAGACAGTGATCATTCTGTTATGACTTAGAGATGTTTGTTCATGTTAGGACACAAAACATATGCCAAGGTAATTATTGATACCATTTAAGGGCCTCCTATGTGTGTGCTCTTTTAATCTATAGTATCTCTAATCCTCCTTATTACCATGTAAGATAGGTTATATTCATTTACAAATGGGGACTCAGCATGAATAGGCAGAATGTTAGAGCACTCCAAGAGTCAATGCCTCAGCAGATGTTTCAGTGCAGGTAAGATGCTAATGGCAACTAGATATCGCTTCTATATCTTAAATCAATTCAAATCAGTTAATAATTAAGCATTGCTATATGAAGTACTCTGTAAAAAAACCTGGAATAAATATGTGTAAGACATCTTCCCTGCTCCCCTCACACCCAAGGAGACTAATTCCATATGTGTGTGTGTGTGTGTGTATTTATGTATATATGTATATATGTATGTATAGATTTACTAAAAGTACAGTCCAGAGTAGGATTAAGTGTCAAAGTAAGTGATAGACAACAAGATTTTCTAGGACAGAGGTTAACAAAATACAGTTCAGCCCTTGGGCCAAATCTAGCCTGTTGTCTGTTTTTGCAAATAAAGTTTTATTGTAATACAGCCACATCCATTTGTCTCCATATTTTCTTTAGCTACTTTTCTGCTGCAGGGCAGAGTTGAGTAGTTGTAACTTAACCAGTAAAGCCTATAAAACATTTACTTTCTGGCACTTAAAAGAAAAATATTTCTTGATCCCAGCTCTAGGATTTCAGAAGAGGGAAACTTTACTCTGTGATGGAAGAATCAGAGAAGGCTTTAATGGAAGAAGTGAATTTTTTTGGGGGGGTGGGGTGAGAGACAGATAGTCTTTGGTTAAGTGAAGAGAGAAGATGATCATTGTTAAGTGCTGTGTCAAGAGCTTTTCATACCTTATCTCATTAAAAACTCACAATACCCCAATGATGTAGATCTTATTATTCCCATTTTATAGAAGAGAGCACTAAGGAACTGATGGACTAAATAATTGGCATAAGACTACAAAACTGTTAAGCAGGTCCCCTTTATCTAATAAGAGCAAGAAATCGATTATTTTAAAACAAGAAACTTTTGGAGCAAGAACATAGATAGGAATATACTTTCAAAAATTTAGAAAAGTAAATGTACCAATTTGTCTCATCATGTGACTTAATTCTTTTCTATTCAAAGCATTGTGCTATATATATATTTTTAAAGTTGAGTCAGTTTTCACTACAAATGCTCCTGCAAACCGTTATTGAAAATACAGACTTTTTATAACCTGGAATTTCTGTATCCTCTGTGTTTCCTTTCTTTCTCTATCACTTTCTGTCCACAATTCTTTTTCTCTTTCTCTTGCCTCTTAATTTTCAGCTGTTTGTAATTTCCTTTTTTCCCCCCCTCTTTTTTTCTGTAGAATATCTTCCTATTATTCATGTAGGTCCCAGTTACCTGTTGCAAAGCGTCATTGATGTAGCAATAAAATGCTTAAATGTATCTTCTTAAGGCAAGGACGGCTTTCAGAGGAGAAAGAAAGAATCAGTGCAACTTGATACCGGCTTCTTTTTCTGAACTTAAAAAGGGGCAGATACTGCAGAACTATTTGCATATCACTAATGGATATGACAAAATAATAAGTAGATAGGAAAAGGTGAATGATTTAGAAGAAGCCACAGGGAGGCTAAGAAAGTGTGTGTTGTCCCCTCTGGGCCACATTAGTATCTCTGTGGAGAGTAATCTGGCCACTTGTGCCATGAGGAGAATGTTAATTACACATAGTAATGACCTGGTACAGGAGGATTTACAGACATCAGATCTGAAGCTCATATAAAAATCATTTACTTTTTTGCTGTTAATTTTCTAAGACATATATTGCTGTTAACTTAAGATAAAATACTTCATTGAGGAAACTTGTGAATTTTTATTGGGTTTTATTTTATTTTTATGTATAGCACAGATTTGTTACTTTATCTTAGTAAGATACCTGGGTTCATTATCTATATTTGTTTTCAAATGTTCCAGAAAAAAAGGGAAAAGACACTTTTAAAAACGTGTCACCAATTTAAGAAATATCATATTTTAAAAATGATTAGAAACCTAATTATGACTGTTCATTGGGATATTCAGTATTTATGATCAAAATTATTATGCATATTTGGTCTATTACTTTCATTTAAGTGAATATTCCATCCAACCTTTTTAGTCTAGAAGCTATTTAAAATTATTTTACATTTTATTAGGCTTCTTATTTTACTAGCTCTTGTCTTGAAGCAATAATACCTAATGCCTGCTCAGCTATACATTCAGATAATGTCTATAAAATCTAAATTTAAATATGTAAGTTTTTTGGTACTCTTTTGGTGTTCAAAGGGTTTTCAAAAGATTTGCACACTTGGATTTCTGGAATTGGAAAAAGGGAAAGAGAAGGCAGTTAACGAACTTGATGCTAGTTGTGTGCCAAAGACATATTCAGGGGTACTTTTACATGCATCATCTTGTGTAATCCCGGAAGTTATCTTCTGATAACCTCACCAGCCCTATAACTATAACCTGGGCATCATTATCACTAATTTAGGATGGAATGTAGCATCCGATGACTTAGGTGAGTTAAGTAACAAAGTTCTATTTCCAAAATCCACACTTTCCCCTGTATTCCATATTGTACCTCT
The DNA here is from genome assembly GCF_000696425.1 of Galeopterus variegatus. Taxonomy (NCBI): domain Eukaryota; kingdom Metazoa; phylum Chordata; class Mammalia; order Dermoptera; family Cynocephalidae; genus Galeopterus; species Galeopterus variegatus. The sequence continues at coordinate 87,740 of NW_007728886.1, read as the reverse complement.
TTGCACGCACTTATAGAAGAGAGAACTTATGGGTACAATATAAGAGAAATACTTAGAATTCTATCCTGAGAATATCCTAAGAATGTGCTAATTAAAAAAATTATGATGATTTTAAATGTCAGAATCACACCTGGAAGTCTTCCTCAGACTTCCAGAAACAAAAGACAAAATTAAAAGAACAAAAAAAAGTTGGCAATTTGTTATTTTGCAACTCTTTCACGTATGTAATACTTCTTTCAAAACTGTTACATCTCCGAACTGTACGTTGGGACTTATGTAAGTACCAAGAAATCAAGTAGGCATAGATAACATTATTGAATTAGGGCTATGTTCAAACAATTAGGATTTGAATATTGTTTTACTATTTTTTGAGCACTTGATTATACTTTATTAAACAGGTACAGTCAGCTGTAATTATACCTTAATAACAAAAACTATTCACATCTAAAAAAAATCTTAGTAATAACTGGTTTATTAAAATACCAGAACTTCATTATGATTTGAAATTCAATATAAGTGTCTATCTTAAACCAATTTCAAAGGGATTTAGGAAGTTCTTCATTATAAGGAATTTAGCTCTTAAACTCTAGCCCTATGATAGGATTCTTGAAGATGGTGCTATAATGAAATTAATCCCAGCATACATGTTTAGATAGATGTTTCTTTCACAGTAATACATAATTCCAAAATACATGATTGAGCTACTACCTGTTTCTAAATGTGAGGCAGTTAAATTGAACGACAGTTCTGGAGGCTGGGCAGTCCAAGATCAAGGTGCTGGCTTATTGAATATCTGGTGGGGGCCTTTTTCCTGCTTGGTAGACAGTGGTCTTCTCACTGTGTCCTCACATAGCGGAAGTGGCTAAGAAACTCTCTGAGGTCTCTTTTAGAAGAGTGCTAATCCCATTCATGAAGGATCTGCCTTTAGGACCTAATCACTTCTTAAGTCCCCACTGCAAAATGCCATCATACGGGATTAGGTTTCAACATTGAATATGAGGGGGACATAAATATTCAGTCTACAGCAAGGTTTTGTAGTGTTTAATGCTCTTGCAATGTGAGTGGGGCTTCTTTTTTTACAGTTTGACAAGAGAATCTGATTCAAGCATTGCAATTAAAATGTCCCTGTCTTGACTGCAAAAATATATCCAATCATGGATATATGGGAAAATTACCGGGTAGAAAGTATATACTACCCACTGAATAGTATTTTAAGGAGAGAGTTGGTGAGAAAACTGGAAATGCTTCATTGTTAATGGACCACTTTTATGGACTGGTAAAGAACATAGACCATAATTTTTTTTTTTTTTGTGACTGGTAAGGGGATCGGAACCCTTGGCTTGGTGTCACCTGCACCGCGCTCAGCCAGTGAGCGCACCGGCCATCCCTATACAGGATCCAAACCCGCAGCCTCAGCACTTCCAGCGCCGCTGCATTCCCAGCGTCACACTCTCCCGAGTGAGCCACGGGTCCAGCCCGACCATAAATTTTTTGACAATCTGTAATATTTAAGTTGTAGTTTACCATGGCTAAGAGCCTAAGACCAAAAATTCAAACAAGGAGATGTTATATAAATCAGGTATTCCTGTATGCATCTTCTATAAAAGTGGAACTAGATATTCAATGGAACACATGCTAGAATTATGACCAATAATCCTGTTAAGACCCCTATTGAATTGAACAAACATGACATACAAATAGAAGGTCCATTTGGGTCCTGAAGAGCACCTGTTCTCAGACAGTCTACTGGGGTGATAAACATTTTTTCATGGGCTATTTTGTGTCCTGAAAAGGACCATCTGTTGTAATCAAACAATTAACAATTTCAAAGGAAGTGGTTTAGATATGCTCCTTATATTATTAAAAGACATCTGAATAAATTTAAGATGGTTGAAGTTCCATGATTCTTTACCTTTATTTAATATAGAATCAAACTTCATTTTGAAAAATCATTTATCTTTGCCTATTCTAAGCTGCTGTGTTTGACTCCAAAATTCATGTGTTGAAATGTAATGGCCAATGTGATAGTATTAAGGAGCACACCTTAGGTAATGAGGGCATGACGGCGGCTCCTCCCTTGTGAATGGCATAAAGGCCTCCTGCAGTGTGTGGCCTTCTTGCCCTTTGGTCTTCTTGCCCTTCCACCTCCTGCCATGTGAGGACACAGGGTTCCTCCCCTCTTGAGGATGCTACAACAAGGTGCCATCTGCTACCTTGGGATGAGAGACTGGCCCCTCATCAGACACTGTGTCTGCTGGCACCTTGAACTTGGACTTCCCATCCTCCAGAAATGTAAGGAACAAATTTCTGTTCTTTATAAATTACCTGGTCTGTGGTATTTTGTTATAGCAACATGAATGTACTAGACAACAGCCATCTCATTGCTGCATTCCTGGGAAGTCACTCAAATGCCTGGAAATCTGAAAAATGAAAACACCCAACTGCATAATTTCCCAGTTTTTCAGATCATTTTGTGTCAAATATGGCTGTGATCACTAATAAAAACTTTCTCTTTCTTCTTTTGACATTGGTTTTTATCTTTTGTTTCTTTACAACCTCTTGTAAGAGGAGTTTCCTGATAGGATTGAAAACAGGTATGTAGAGAGACTTACATGTCAAGATTGTCAAACAGCTGATGAGTTTGCTGTCTCTGTGAAACCAACACACTGTACTCTCACACAAGTCCACCAGTTAGCAACACTAGCAATGTTACCAGGCATTCTTCTCTTTGGTGACTGTTCATGCTCTTAGATTATCATGGATGGGTGTTGCCATTGTCCCAGAAATCTGTCCTGTCCTGTTGCTGAAACAATATCCTAATCAGCCTAAAGATGCTTGTGTAGCTGACAATGTTTTCTGTACGTCACCTTACTCATAAGAGATGTAGATTCATTCCTCCAAACCTCACAGTGCCAGAGAGTCCAGAGGGAGCCTGTCGGAGCCTGCTTGTTGCTTCACCTTGCACTCTGGCCTGCTTCCTGCTCCATGACTTGACTGTTGGATCTTGGCATTGACTCCAGCCAGGACCTGGTGACTGTTTGCTGAAATGCCCTTCAGTTTCGCTATAAATAATAGTCATGGAAACCTAACAGTTCCAGAGCCAGGCTGACAAAGGAAAGCTTAAAGGGCAAGAGACAGCGTGAGGCCTAAAGTAGCTGGTTTGTTGCTTTACCACCCTGGGCCTGTAACCTTTACGTATAAATATAATAGGGATTTCATTGTACAGCATTTAGTTGGCACATGACAGAATAATCAGAGGCACTTATTAAAGTATTTACTGAAGGTGGGAATCACCCTGATAATACCTAAATAGCATCATTTTGTGGGGATTCTTTTTTTTGCTTCTGACCAAAGCATTTTATTACTCACTTTGAGTGAAACTAAATAAAATCAGACAATGACAACAACAAAACTCATTTGTTAATTCTGGGTAGACAAACTAAATGTGTCTAAATTTGTATTTATTCTTTATAGTTGAGGTCTTACGTTTTTGTAACGTTTTTCTGAACTTATTTTAAATTTGATAGATATTTTAGTTTTTATGATGAAAAAAGTGAGTTAGATATTTTTCACAAATACAAAAAAGAAATATTCTGAGTTGATTTCTAAGTTATCTTATTTGCCTTTAGTTGTGCAAAAATAACCTGTGAACTTCTTAAGTCTCTGCAAGCAGAGTCTCTTTGTGTAATCTTCCAATTGTCTCAAGTCAGCCATTTGTGAAGGTGAAAATAAGGTATGTTCAATACAACGAGGAAGGAGAACTGGGTCACTTTTATTGTGAATTAAAGTATAGTTCATAAATTTAAGGGAATTTCAACATTTCCAGAGTAAGTCCATTACATGAGGAGAGCTATGGTACATGTAATTTAGTTCCACGGTTTCCCCAACATTTGTTATTTAAAAGGAAACTAGGGGCCGCGGCCCCGTGGTTGATTCAGGAGAGTGCTGAGGCCGCGGGTTCGGATCCTATATAGGGATGGCCAGTGCGCTCACTGGCTGAGTGCGGTGTGGACGACACCATGCCGAGGGTTGAGATCCCCTTCCCGGTCAGGGGGAAAAAAAAAAAAGTAACTAGCACCTGTTTCTACTATTATACTTAATAGCATATGTTCTAGCATCATTACCCAGTTAAAAATCGTATTCTTCCTGAGAATTTACTGAAGATGAGTGAGGTTTATAGGTTTTAATTGTTACATGTTGTGGCATAAGTGCCTTCTTTATACAGGTGACTCTACTAAATAATCTAGATTTTTCAAAAGAATAGTATTTTGAGTTATTATGGTATAAGGACAGATCACTCATATTTTTTCAGTATTATTGTTAGGCCTATTTCTTCATAAAACAATAAAACATTTAATCTGCCTACATTATTGCTCTATTCTGCAAGTCTTTAGTTGTGAATGTATTTACATAAATTACTGCACATTCATAAGATTTATGAAGGCAAAATGATTTATTTTGATTAAAAACATGCACCTTCTCATCCATCATGACTACTATCCTTATAAAATGCTACTTGATCTTGGTCAGGCATTATGCTCCAATTTACAGTCTATATTCAGACAATGCCTAAGTTAAAAATTTTCCAAACATTTGATTATGGCATCCATAATCAAATGTTTAAAAAATTTTGTAGAGAATTTTATGGAATGCCATGTAGGGAGCATTGTACTGAGTAAAGACTTTTTTTTCTCCCTGTAGAGAATTTTATGGAATGCCACTTAGGGAACATTGCCTTGAGTAAAGACTTTGGACTTTATAGACAAACTAGAAGTTGGAAAGTATTATTTATAAAGCTCTGCACGTATCTAAGGAGTAACTAAATTTGTATTTCATTTTCTCAGTATGAACATGTGACATATTCTCAGGTGTTTTACAATGTATGTCAAAGTAGTCACTGTCCTTGTTTTTCTAAGATGACAAACATCAAGATCACATGATTTATTAAAATTTTAGTATTGATATAATAAAAAATAATAATAGCAAAATGACAAATGGAATCATTAAGTTGGGAATAAATTGTTGACACTTGGAGTTTGGCCTAGTAGACTCAAAATGATTTAAACCTAACTTTGGCCTTAGGGACCAAATGAACACTTATCATGTGAAGACACTATGGTTATTTTGTTTATTATTGATAGAATCACTCTGTCTTCTCAAACCTTGAGGTGTTAATCGTTAGAAAAAGCATTTATTTTGCTGACGTCCTAATTCCCCTTGCTTCTGTGGATTGTAACATCATACATAGAGGCATTCTAAAATTTTCAACTCCCTTGCTGGTAAAAGCTCTTAATTACTGAAATATAGCTTTATTTCAGTTGTACTAACTAACTGACCAAATTCTGTTTAATCCTGAGGTTTTTGGTCTTGTAGGAGACGGAGACATTTAGTGTATATTGTAAATTATGAAAAAAATATTGAAACCATTCCCTGACATCTGTAATCCAAATTATCTTTCATTTATTTATTTATTTATTTTTTCCTTTTTTGTATTTTTTTACTGACCATTAATGGGATCGCAACCCTCGGTGTCGCGCCCGTACCAGGGACCGGCAACAGGATCGCAACCCTCGGTGTTGCGCCCGCCCCGTGCTCAGCCAGTGAGTGGGAACTGGTCTCCACATGGGATCCGAACCCTCGGCGGGAGCGCCGCCGCGCTCCTAAGCGGCGCACTCTCCAGTGCGCCACCGGGCCGGCCCTATTTATTTTTTAATAGCCATAATATTGTAGCTTGTAGCCATATGGCTGCATTGCTGAATTATTAATACTGTTTATATGCTTATCTGCTATAAAACTCAGCATTCCTAAATAATTTTTCTCACCCACATTCTAAAACTTTACTCCACATACGTTGTACTCGAACATTTATTAAACCACATGGCTAACTCAAAATAAATTGCTATATTATAGATTTGAAAGTATAGATACTTAGTACTTTATGCCAATTACGTTTCCATAAAATATCATTTCATTCTTTCTATCATGACCGAGACTATGAAATTAAAAATAGTGTTGTACTCAATAATAGGGAAAAAATATGATCAAAAGTCACCTGCATTCAAGAAGAACAAGAACAAGTTTTCTAAATTTGACTAATGTTTGCTAACCTGTTGAAACAGCACATTGGAATTTTCCTTCCATAATTCCTGCATCCACTATGGTAATGAAAATAAAGATTATGTAAAGGCAATTCTTTTAAAGTAGAATGTTCACTTCCAAGTCCAAAATTCGTGACAGTTAGTAGTCTTAATTATTCATTAATCACAATCTTAAGATGTGTGATCTTTCCTTTTTAATAATTTTTCTGGTGATAAAGTACACATAGATATTAAAATCAAGAACTTTCAAAGAGAAATGGTATCACTAACACCAACATCTTCTCCCTACCTGCAAATCACTTTTTTTCTCAATTTTGTGGGACTAACATATTTATAGTGAAATTTTGGCATAATAAATGATATCTTTGATAATAAAAATGATGTTTTACCCAGAAATTGTCTGCATTTTCTATTTGTGATTTTATGCTGTTATAATATTGTCATTTTTCTATTCCCACATATTCCGATTTGTGACACCTGATTGTAAAGTAAATTTCTGTGGATCCATTTTATTTCTCTACAAGCCTAAAACCTCTAGTTAGATGTATCTAAACTGTGAGCCCTTTTGGAGTGACTTCTAACTTAAAAATATTTAACAGATTTCACCAAATATTCAAATGGACATTTAGCCTTTACCTACAAAGCACATCCATTTCCTTTTCAGATTTGTAGGATTCAAACAAAGGAAAATTTAAATTTCAGATTTGCGTTGAAGACTTTATTTCAGTTTAGTATCATGGATTATATATAAAACACAATCTTTCTGTATAAAATCGAGTTCTGCGATCAAAGAAACTTAGAGGTTATTTAGCCCAGTATTTTACCCAGTGAATTAAATCAACTGAACTCATGAAAAGTAATTACTCAGCTTCAATTAAAAGGTTTGCAGGTATACAGTTAGCTCACTACCTTACAAGCAGCTCATTTTTTTCTGAGCCAGCTTCATTTGTTTGTAAGTTTAACATTATCCTGAGAAGGAAATGCCTGTGAATTGCGTTCTTTGTGTTATTTACATTTTTGTTAATCTGTGGATTAGAAACATTCATACCAGAAAGATAGGTTTTTGATGTCCTGCTGACAGATTTTAAGAGAATCTATTCCTATCCACAGACCCAGTAAAGGTAGCCATGTGTACATCACATAACATGGGCTGAGTAAATCAGAAGTAGTGGGCACTGAAGTTGAAAGACATTAACTCTGAGCTGGTGACTATGTTGGCACACATGCAGATGGAAGAAGCTGCTGGGCAGTGAGAAGAATGGAGCATATATGCCTCAAACAAGCAATTATAATAATGATTTACATTTATTGAGTGCCTACTGTCCCAGACACTATCCTAAACACTTTATTTTTTAATCCATATACATAAGATAAGGACCAGTATTACTTCCTTTTATACAGAAAAAGAACCAAGGCAATAAGATATTAAGTGACTCACCAAAGGTTAGTTATTAAGTAAGTTAGTGAGTAATAGAGATGAAGCTTGAGACTAGACACTTTAACCCCAGATTCCACATTTTAACACTTACACCATATTCTTAACATCTGAACTGTTCAGGGCCCAGTGGAGACAGAGAAGGCAGCTGTCCCCCTACTTTTAAAAAAACATGTTGAATGGATTTTGATTTCTTGCAACCAGTTTCCTGCCTGTGAAAAAGTTTTGATTATTCATGTTATTTTTAGTTTTGCCAACACAAAGAACTTTGAGTGTTACTGAATCAGTTTTGAAATTCTAGATGCAAAGCAAAACAGATCAACTTTGGAGTTATATACTGCTTCATATAAAAATGCTTTCCTCTGAAACATCCAAGTAATTATTAAATTTATAATGAGGTTTGTTTATGAAAGATTGCACATGAAGACAGCACAATATGGTCTGCATTAGAATTAATATTAAGAAGGCAGGCATCAACTAAGTGACCTTGCCTATGGGTTTAGGATACACTTTTTGCCCTGTGGTGCTCAGAAGTTCTGGCATTTCAGTCAGGTCAGCCTGGAAAGTTGATGACTAAGGCCCTTCTAATTGTTGCTGTCCTTTGTTTTGCAAAAAGAATGATGTCTTCACTTTTACCCCCATGACAACAGGATAGAATAAGGGTTGTGTGTTTTCACAGGAAGGAACAGAAAACAGGAATTGGCAAAAGACCATGATTAAGAGCCTGTGTAGCAGAGGAGGAAGTAGGAGGCAAGCATTTGTGACGAAGAGAAAACAAATGTACAATAGAACATACCTCAAAAGGGAACCATCTGGAAGTATTAATCAGAAACCAAAAATTGTGCACAAAAGTTCACCCCCTTCAAACTGGTAGAAATATTTATAGCAAAAAGCTACTTACAATATTATTTTTTAAAACAAATGTACAATAGAACATACCTCAAAAGGGAACCATCTGGAAGTATTAATCAGAAACAAAAAATTGTGCACAAAAGTTCACCCCCTTCAAACTGGTAGAAATATTTATAGCAAAAATCTACTTACAATATTATTTTTAAAAATATTGCTCTTCACACCAGTGTCTGAGTTTATGGCCTTTTTTCTGTTTTCCTTAGCTATGCAAAATTGGCCCACTGATTATATTTTCAAGCCCAAACATAATCTGGTTTTGAGGTTGAATATATAATTAACGTGTCTGCCTAGGATCCTAAGAAGTGGTGAAGCTAACCTGCGATGGGGTGTCTCATTAATGACAACTGAAGGGATTCATTTTTAGTAGAATTTCCTAATAGCAAACCTGATTCAAAAATGAGTGACCATTGCTTACCAATGGATGTGCATCCTCACTCTCTAAAGTCTAGACCTGTATTTTTTCTTATAAGGGAGTTATGTGACTGCATTCAAGACCTTGAGTTTCCCAATCCCATATTCCTCTGTTATTAGAGTTGTTTTATGTCTTCTCCACGCACTGATGATTGTAGAAATCTCCGCCTCCCCAGTCGCCTAAGTACTGGGACACTGCCATGTTCTTTACATTCTCCTTCCCTGGGGAGAAGAGTCCTCCTTGGACCCCCAGGCCAGGATCATTTCTGTGACGACTTGACTTCTAGATTGCCTGAACTTCAGGCTACAATTCATTATGCACTCTCCCTCCACTGGGCCAGTTTCCTTAGCCATGGTATGGACTTTTCCTAATTATTACTGGTGATGTCATATGGCTTCTAATATTTAATCTGACTTGAATGACCTATTCTTTGAGCACCTGTCTCATGCTCTTCATTTTGTCCCAGAATTGCCAAGCCATTAGTTGTTTTCTTCTCATTCTTAGATTACAAGGACCTTGAGAAGTGAACTAAGATTATGTAGTATGAATGTAGCTTTGTTTCAAATTTTAAAATATACAAACATCAGTTTTTAAAATTTAACTTTAATTAAAATATGAAGACTTTTTTTTTTTTTCCTATATAGAAGCTAGGAAAGTGTGCTTTACCCCCACCCAAGTTCATTTGTATGTGTGTGGGCTGGGGGATGGGGTGGGCGTGTAGGGATAGGGGGTGGTGCAGAGTAATACCTTTTTGTGTCAATTCACTGATGGAAATTTGTCTTTACCTTGAGGAAACTGTATTTTAGTTGTATTTTTAGCATTTCCTCATATGTCTATAGTTTTATCTACTGTTTCCATTCTACCCTCCAATTGCACACATCTTTGTGTCCTGTTCTTCTGATTGAAGTAAATATTAAATTAATGCCTCAGTCACCAGCATATTCTGCACTCAGAGTGAAAGGTAGTATAATGTGCTGTGTGCCTCCCAAGTACTCTACCCTGTGCTCAAAATAAGGTGAAAATAAGTGAGCTAGAAAACTATCTTTTAATGAAAGATAAGCTAACATTAGAAGTATCTATTTAATTACATGTTCAAACATTATTATCAACCTACTTACGTGTTACTGGGCTACTGTGTAAGCCATTATAATCTTTCTTCCAGGCTGAAATAATAGGTTGCTGTTCCCCCCTTACTCTTGGTGATTTTAAACAGAAAATAGAAATTTGTCAAACATTTTAGTCACTACATGTATTAATAAAATAAGCTAGACTACAATTATCTTTTTCTGTCATAATAGAATGAAATACTTGATAAGTCTTTTTTGTCCATTTTTCTCTATGACTGTTAATCTTCTTGCACATACCTTCCTTCAGATTAAGGCTTTGTGTTTCATTTTCTGTATAGTGTCTTTTGATAAAAGTTTCTGAATTTTAATAGTTGAAGTTATCAGTTATTTCCATCATTTTTTTGTTTGTTTGTTTAGTTTGTTATTTCTTGTTTTATACATCCTTCCAGACCCCAAGGTCATAAAGATACTATTTAAATATCTCTCAGCACTGTCCAGTTGGCCTTTCTGCACTGATGGAAATATGTTATATCTGGTGCTGTCCAATGCAGTAGCCAGTAGCTACATGTGGCTATTGAGAACTGGAAATGTGGATAATGTGACTGAGGAGCTGAATTTTTAAATTTACTTTAAATTAATTTAAGTTTAAATTTAAATAGCCTCATGTGGCTATTGAATATAGTATTTAGATAGCTCAGCTACAGTTTTTTTTAAATCACAAGTGGTGTTCCATCTGGTGTTCATTTTATTACACTGTGTGAGGGGACAGTCTAAGTGTCATGTTTTCCCATATGGATGTCCAGTTGGCCTTTCTGCACTGATGGAAATATGTTATATCTGGTGCTGTCCAATGCAGTAGCCAGTAGCTACATGTGGCTATTGAGAACTGGAAATGTGGATAATGTGACTGAGGAGCTGAATTTTTAAATTTACTTTAAATTAATTTAAGTTTAAATTT
>NW_007728886.1:73848-76112 GCF_000696425.1 Galeopterus variegatus | reverse complement strand
TTTCAATTCATAAGCCTGGTTTATCTCTTTATTCCATCAGGTCTTCTTTCATGTCTTACATATTAAAGAATTGTTTTATCCATAAAGGATTTGATATATTTTGTTATGTTTTAAAGGAAGAACTATATATTGAGATATTATATATGTTGTCTTTTTAAAATTACATCTTTTATATTTTGTGGATATATATAAATGCAATTTATTGTTGTATGTTGATATTTTATCAAACTTACTAGACTATTTAATTCTAATGTTTTATTTGTAGCTTTTGCATCTTGTGCTGATAGTTATATCTATAATCTGTGCATAAAAATAATTTTGTTTCTAATATTTTATGCTTATTTACTTTTTCTTGCCTTACTATTTTGCCAAGAACTTTTAATGGAATGTTATAATCTTGTTCTGATCTCTTAGTGAGACAATAAGTATAATGTTACATATTTTGTCTTCTTGTTTTGTTTATGTTTTATTATAGATTTAATTCATCAGATTAAGGAATTTTTCTTTTATTTTTAGGTTGGTAGTATTTTGAGATGATTTTATGATTTTTTTCCTGTATTCTATTAAATGTGGTGAATTATAGTAACTGACTTAAAAATATTTATTTGTTATTTTTTATTTTTTGGCCCTTAAGTATTCAGAACTGGATTAAAGACTAATCATTATCTTTAAATTGTGACATGCTCTCATCATTCATTGCTCTTGTTTAGTTAATTGTTAATATAATGAAAACCAAGGAACCTACCAACCAATTCATGAATTAGAATATTAACAAAAATCTAAACTTACCTACATGCATCTCCACAGTTTCATTCTTTGCTCTTCGTGTCTCCCCCTGGTGACCTCCCCCACCAGATAATCACCATTGTAAATTTCGCATGTATCATTCATTTGCTTTCTTTTGGTTCATTTGGTTTTAATAATAATAATTAATAATAATTTACACGGACAAAAGTTGTTTTTAATATTTAGTTCTTCCAAGTCCAAGTTTACCTAGTTCATTAAATGTCCCAAGAAGAAGGCTGGATGAAGTACTTTTTTTAGTTATCCTGTTTCCCTTTCAGTTAGTTTTATTCTCTGAATAGTTCTTACTTTCTTGCTATCTTTTCTTTCTATTTTATGTACACTTTTTAGTTGCTTTCGATGGAGGGATTTTTATATTACGTAGGACAGAGACTCACACAGACTAAGTTGAGTAATAAACTCAGTAATTGAAAATACAGAGGAAATTCTTGAAGCTTGATCTCAGGAAGTATAGTTAGATCTTACCAGAATGGTAATGCAGGGCTGATTTTCTCTGTGGACCACCAATTTTCCATTATGTTGCAATGCTAAATGACCTCACATGTCTAGTGTGCAACAGAATCCAAATGACTCAGTCCTTCCATGTTTTACTTAAAATTCTTGAAATAGAAAACAGAATTGGCTTAGCCTCAGCTATAGACAATGGTAAGATATACTATCTAATAACAGTGAATATAAGGGTCTCCAAATCTTGTTAGCTTTGTAATCTTGGAAAATTTTCTTAATGAATGAATGACTCAGTTTCTTCATCTATAGATGGGGATGATAATAATAGTACCTAACTCATAGTTGTGGTGAGAAATAAATGAGTAACTACATGGGTAAAGTGAAAAGTAAGAGTAATGCTGTGGATATAGTAGCTACCCAATAAATATTAGTCATTTCTTCCACTCATTTAATGTTACCTCTGGTCTAATTAGCTATGACCTGGGATGAGAATATGTGGTAGAAACATGTCTACCTAAGTACATGTCTTCAGTATCACTGAGAAGCAAATTTAAAGAAAAGGAGGCAATAGCAAATATGCCTAATACAGATAGGTGAAATAAAGACAACCAGTTTGGGGAAAATACTTTATTATATAATTTGTTTTTTAAAAAATATATACTTAAAAAATAGAATTGTTACCTAAAGAGGGAGTTTTTTCCTCTCCAAAATTACTGAACTATATATTATTATGTGTAATATTTCAAATCTGAAATTTTTTCTATTTCAATTTATCTTATATTTATTGCTGATTTACTGTCAGGAAACACTATTGTAGGCAGAACATAAAGGAGATAAAAGAAGAATATATAAGTAGGTTCAATTATAGATTATAAAAATAAAATCATGAGCACTTTTTAAAAATTATTTTTTGCTTAAATAATTCTAAGGAAATGTTAAACATTTCAAGGAGTAATATTCTCTGTACTTCTTTAAGTGCCTGAGTTTTTTTTTTTTTTTTTTTTTAATGAAAA
>NW_007728886.1:71844-72572 GCF_000696425.1 Galeopterus variegatus | reverse complement strand
TAACAAATGCAGAGTAGAGCCAGACTCAAACACAGGAGTCCTGCATCCAAGCTCCAAGTTCTTTCTACCACTCAGCAACCCATCCTGTCACAGAAATGAATATGCCACTATCAGTGTATTAGAATACACTCCTGAGCTCAGAGTAATTCTAAAATACAGGCTTCTGCACATTTTTCCTTTGATTATTTTGCCTCTGGACTTTCAGGCTCACAGCTGATGGCAAATGGGTCAGATGGAAGAAGGAGGAAAGCAAGTCTAGTGAAAACAGAGGGGATATAGATTGCAACCGGGCCATTTTTAATTCCTTTGCCACTGCGTTAAATAGATTTAGACTTTTCATCTGTGTATATAACATGCAGGAGTTCAACATGCATCAATAAGAGACTGTTCTTACAACATTTATAAGTGTTTATAAATATTATTTGATATAGTTTTTTTTCTACTCTCCAGAACACAGAGAGTTGTTAAAAGTACTTGACCTTTAAATTCAGTGTTTAAATTAATTCACGTTATTACTTCAGTTTCACAGCTGAGTTGTCTTGTAAATAAAACTTTTCCCTCATTAGAAATGAAGCCAATCTTGCAGTTCCCCACAAATCCCCTGTTGCTTACATGTGCCATTCTTCATACATTGACCCAGAACTCAAGAGAGTTTATGTACAATTGGTGAATTAAACGAGAAATAATTTCCTATGGCACTATGTCACAGCCTCAATGATAAAAAAAAA
>NW_007728886.1:62992-70449 GCF_000696425.1 Galeopterus variegatus | reverse complement strand
TATCCCACTGCTCCTCTATTCCCCCTCTTGCTATTCTCCACATTGCTCTCAAAACGATTTCATACATGCAAAAAGCCTAACCATATCCCTCCCATGCTTAAATACCTATATTGACCCCCTCTTTGCTATTGTATTTATTAGCTGTCCTTTTATCATACACTTCCAAGCACTCTCATACAGTTTTAGTCTCATGCATTCAGTGATTCAGGGCCATCATATGTTAGCCTCCATCAAGAATCATGTCTTTGAATATTCCACTCTTTATATCTGAAATGACCTATCACACCTTCTCTTCTAACTGCTTGTCTTTGGACTCAGTTCAGTTGTCACTTTTTGTATGAAATTATGCCAGAGTCCCATAGGAAGCATTCATTGCTTTTATACAACCTTAAGCTACCCCTCTTGTAGCCTTTAGCACATTTGACTAAAATTATATGTTTATAAATTTGTCTCCCCTGCTACATAGTGAGAGAAAAACACATATTCTTTTTGTATATGCGTGTGTTTGAAACCAGCACGTAGCTTGGGGTCTAGCATATGGTAGATCCTCAATTACTAACTAAATAAATGAGTTGATTAATTAATTCCCCACCCAGCACTCAAATTAAATTTTCCCATCTTTAGGATTGAGATAGAAATAATCTCTTAAGACTACATTAGATTTTTCAAAAGACTTTTCTTTCTCTATCTTCAGTTATATGACTTGGAGGTTAAGTTGTGTGTCTATCTTGGAGGTCAAGTTGGTGTAACTATCTACATATTTAGTCAGCTTGAGCTGCTATAACAAAATACCATGATCTGGGTGGCTTAAACAAGAGATACTTATTTTTCACAATTCTGAAAGCTGGGAAGTCTAATCTTAAGGTTCTGGCCAATTTGATTCCTGGTGAGGGCCCTCTTCCTGGCTTGCAAACAGCCGTCTTTTTGCTGTGATATGTTGGGGTGGGGTAGGGTAGGGAGCAAGTTCTTTGGTCTCTTCTCATAAGAGCTCTAATCCCATCATGAAGACGTCACCCTCATGACCTCATCTAAACCCAATCACCTATCAAAGGCCCCATCTTCTAATACTATCACATGGGGGTCAGAGCTTCAACATATGAAATTTGAGGGCATACAGACATTCAGTTGATAACATTTTTCATTAAACTATCTGTCTCCATTTCTGCCATAAACTATGGTAGAACAGTGCTTGGAGAACCCAGTAATTGTTCAGTGTTCTCTCAAATAATTACAGTCAAATTTCTTCCCAGAAGCTATGTGCCTATTAAAATGATATCCTCTTCTCATATTTGTTTAAATATTATATTATGACCAGTATTTACGTTATACATTAAACTATTAAAAATGTCTACCTATAAGTAATAAAATGAAAGAAAACGAATTGTTTTTAGGAGCAACTTTTAAATGGAAGCTGCTGACTGTTTATAAGTCATTGCTATAATCTTTGAGATTGTTTCCTCATATGCAAAATGTGAGTGGTAGAACCTCTTTCATCAGGGTTGCTACAAATATTGAATGAAACACATATGGAAATTACTTGGCTCACACTGAGCCCTCAAAACAAGTCACTTCCTGTCTCCCAACTAATGGCTGTGTACTAAACAAAATGATTCTTACTTAGCACAGTCAAATAGCACTACAGGAAAACCCAACATAGCAGCTCTGAGACATCAAGTTTTGAAAATTATTATGTCAGTGGAATATATAGGCATTGAATTTTCAATCTAGTTATTTTTTTCACAATAGCTATTTCATAATAAACCTATAAAGTTAAAATTAAACTTTCTAGGTGCTAGTTAAAGATTAAGCTAATTCCCTGATAAGATTAAGTTACTAAAATCAGTGGTTTCATAATTTCCATAGAGGGAAGGCTAGGTTCCCTTTATGTCAAATCATGTATTTAGAAACATAAAATATATTACATTTGTTTCAAGGACAAATAGCTGAAAAATTTGCCTTATATGTATTGAATTCTTTTTCACTGGGAGATATTTATGGCTACATATTAACCACTTAGGTAGTCTTAGCTTATTTTTGGTTAAAATTCAAAATTTAAAATATTTCAGAATAGTTTTAGGGTCAAGTTTGAGACAGAGATGGATTGAAATATGCTTTCCAACTGCATCAATTTGGTTTCCTGAAGAGTCTGACATATACTGCAAGGCTATTTCTCCAACTGTTACAAGTAATTGGATTTATTTTCTTCCTGAATTTGGGCTCATAGCTCAGGCAAAGACATTATGTCTTCTGCTGCTTGAATAGGTCTTTGGGAAGAAAATAGTTATTATTCTGTACTTTTGTTTGTAGCAAAATGTCAAGTTAGTTTCCTACCTAAGGTAAACCTCAAGCACTTAGGGATATAAAATTTGAAATAGATGGAGGCATCAGCTAGGAAAAGAAAATTGTTACTGGACTCAACAAGGCCTGATAATGCAATATCATATTTATACGTAAATAGCCTCTAGAAAATATCATGGTTCGTGCTGTCCGTTAGGTATTATTATATATAC
Organism: Galeopterus variegatus; assembly: GCF_000696425.1. Classification (NCBI taxonomy): domain Eukaryota; kingdom Metazoa; phylum Chordata; class Mammalia; order Dermoptera; family Cynocephalidae; genus Galeopterus; species Galeopterus variegatus. The sequence goes on along the minus strand of NW_007728886.1, from coordinate 67,939 downwards.
TTGCCTCATCGGTCCATTTAAAGCAGATGTTGAGTGCTTTACAGGTCCAAATCACTATTCTGCATAGAGATGTTGAGAGAGTAAATATAAAGCAAATCTGGTCCATGCCCACAAAGTGCTTAAATTAGTGTGTGCATGTTTGTTTTTATGTGGGGGGTGGTGTGGGGAGAGTTAAATAAGCAAATAAATTACTGTAATACAAGACAGAACATAAGGACCACAAGAGAGAGAAAAACAAACCTGAAAATTTATTTCTTCTGAAAAGGGAGAGGTCACATTTTGATGAGGAGATGTCATTTGGAAGGCGTCTTTGCATCTGGATCTTAGTGATAGATGGAATGAGTCAGTGACACACTAGCAGAGGGAAGACTGAACACAAAGCCAGGGAGGAAAGGGTCAAATTAATTTAACTTTATTGTAGACTTAATACATAGGAATAAAACAGATTTAACCTAAATGCTAGAATTTTATGACTTCACTTTTAGGCACATTTAACAGTGTGATTTTAAATTTTAATTTCAAGTGGTGGAAAAGGAAGGAGAGCCAAGTTTCCAATCTGGATTTTCTTTAGATTATTTAAACCTGTCTGGATAATTCCTTTTGTGGGAGATATTTAGCAGCAACGCAGCTCTGGGACTAGGGTTAGACAAGGGAGGCAGAAAGGAGGCACTTATTCTTAGGATTGTATAAACTTTAATCCTGCACTTGCACAACTCGGAGGATGAAAGCCTCCTTAAATTGTGAGCCCTGTGCAACTCCCTTGCCTCACCCAAGTCCTGGCACTGCCTCTACTCACTAGAAGCCAGTAGCACACTCCTAGTTGTGACAGCCACTTATGTCTCCAAACATAACATTGCCAAATATCCTCTGAGGGACAAAATCCCCCACCACCCCGCCCAGTTAAGATCCACTGCAGCCTGACTGGAATAACTCAGCATGTTTCTTTTTTATTTGTAAAGTGCCGAAAGGAGTAGCCAGCAGTGTGAACATTTTATACTCAAAGTAGCAACTAAATACAGGTGTACTATGGGCAATGTATGAGTGGCTGAAACACGCTTGAGGAGTAAGGGTTTGTAGAGAGAGCTGTGGAAAGAAACTTGTAAGTTAATGGGCTGATGGGAACTGGCATTAGGGAGAGACAAGGGCTTGTATAAAAGTTACCCAAAGGTGCGGAATCCATTCTGCTGTTTATAAGATGCCTGACTTCTCGGCCCTAGACGCACCGAAGAATAATAATTCTGATGTTTATTGTGGGGTTGTTATGACAAGATTTTGAAGTACATTTTCCTGGTCCTGGTAAAAATGCTCCAAAAATCTACAATGTGCTTGTACTTTATTTTCTTTTTACAAAATTAGGTGGTATTTTCCATTAATACTTCATTGAGCTATTTATATTTGCTGATATCAATTCTGCCCTACCCTACTCTACTATTTTCTTGGGCTTTGAGGAAAGCTGTGGCATTTGGGGAATGGCAGTTTGAGCAGCATGGCTGCCAAAATTATAAATACTCAGACACAAACAGATTAATAGTCGTATCAGTTAGTACCAGATCACAAAGCCACATCATATTGTGTGTTGTCTATTGGTTAAGTAAGAGCAATATTGTTATGTAATGTTTAGCAATAGAGTTTAATCTCTAAAATTCTGGGGGTCTCATATCCAGTGATGTGTGAACTAGCACGTTGCTCTACTTTCTACAAAAGTTTACACATGGAAATAACAACAAATTAAATCATTCAGTTTAATAGTTCACTAACTTCTGCAAGGCAGTGTGCTATGTATTTTATTTATGCCTAATGCTCAGTAATACTTAGTGCTGGTTAATAACATTATCCCTATTTTATGGATATGTAAACTAAACTTGGCTGGGTTCGTTAACTTGCTCATGGTCACAGGGTTAGGATCACTTGATTCCAGATCTGCTAACTCCGGAGTTGGCGTTCTTACTTTAGGGCTGCCTGAAGATGGCCCTGTAGATTGTTCAGGGCACCTCCAGATGGTGGCAACATCCACACTGTGTGCATTATGAGCGCTCTGAGATTGTATTGGTAAGTGCACAGAAAGTTCCAAGTGAATTATAATGCTTTTAAATGTTATTTTTAAAGAAAAAATTATTCAATGATATTTGTTTAAGCATGGTGAGGAACAGTTTATTTAGGACCTTGTCATAGGTATAGGGACCAAGTTTAATGGGGATTCTGGCTAAACCAACTTAGAATTCTTGCTGAAGACAGGCCAGGGTGATCAGAAATCACCTGGGATGTGGGGGCGGAAGAGAAACCTGATCATATACCAAAAAAGCTCACATATGGAGGGTGTGGAACCCTTGCTAAACTGACTCAGCAGGGATCTTTGCTGAAACTGGATTTTGTAGGGAAGTACAAATGGGCCTACGAGAAGGTTCAGGAGCCTGACTAAAGTTTGGCTGGGAAGAGAATCTGTCACTTTCTAAGATTTTATTCAGAATGCTAAACAGTGAGTAATGAGAAAGTAGGCAGTAATTTCATTCCTTTTTTTCTTTTCTTTTCCTGTAGGGATGTGCCTAGATATAAATTACATTGAGGAAATGATAGAATTCAACTGAAAGGTTGTTTCTTGCCTACTGTGGTTTCTACATTGTAGTGCAGCTGATGCACATAGGGGAATGAAACTACCCCTATAGACCTACTCCTTCAGCTGGTGTTAGTGAAAGTTGTATAATGCCGGCAGAGCTCTTTTTCCAAGGTCTAAGGCTGGAATATTCTCTCACAGTTATTTATTATTGTCGTGGAGCCATTAGCTTTTGCCATTAGAAACTATACTCATACTTAAGGTGTTACAGCTGGATGTATGTGCTCCAAATTCTCATTACATGCTGTTGAACTCTCCCTATAAATCTCAGCTTAGAGTTATCAGCTTTCTACTTGTTGGCTCTAATTGGAAAGTTCTCTGCTATATCCAGGTACAGTAAGGTGTTACAGCTGGATGTATGTGCTCCAAATTCTCATTACATGCTGTTGAACTCTCCCTATAAATCTCAGCTTGGAGTTATCAGCTTTCTACTTGTTGGCTCTAATTGGAAAGTTCTCTGCTATATCCAGGTACAGAATGTACTATCAGAGCCTGAATTTCTGCCCCTTATTAACATTGCCTTTGTGACTTATTTCCTCCATTCTCTTTCCATTGGAAACCTGGCTGAAACAAATTCCTCAGTTTTACATACAAAGTGAGTTTATGGTAGAAGACATTGCAAATCATGCAATAAACGAGAGCATAGTCTAACACTTTTGCCATTAAAGAATATTAAAATGTCCTTTACTTTACTAATTAATTACTGGTACACCTATTTTTCACTTAATAATTGACACAAATTTGTGAATTTTTTAGCAGTTTGAAACTCGTTTTACTGTTTGAAAATCCAAGTATCAGTACATAATAGTAAGTTTTATGAAGTATGCAAGGAGTTGTGTTGTAATTTCTTAAAACCTACCTACACTTCAGATGGACTTTATTTTGGCAAGATTATTGTGTATTCTGGAGGTAGCAGAGGCAATATTTCTGACTTGAACATTCCAAAATTAAATTGGAATTTATGTAGACAATTTCCATTATTGAAAATTGAGGTTAAATTATCATTCTCCTTTTTCTAATATATGAAACAAAAGTTTTTAAAGCCTTTTCAGATTAAGATACCCTGTAGAATGTTCAGACAACATCTGAACTTCTCTTAAATTTGGTGATAAAAATATATATATGAAGTAGGAGTTTATTGTTGGCTATTGCTACTTGCAGAATTATAAGGGTGGTGAGAAAATTCAACTGGAGAGACAATAAGTAGTACATATTTTTGGATATATATATATTATGAATTTGACTACAGGAATTTGAGATCAGAGATTTCTATTTTATACCAGTTTCATGTAGTGCTAGACACACTGTGATAACCCAAATACTAATCCTTAAGCACACCCACTTGACATATTATTTTCAGATAGCATTATCAGAATATAATTCCTGATTACATATAATTTCCAAAATTTTATTCCTATTTCCAATATGTGCCTCTACAAGTCAAGTACCACTGACCTTCATGGTCATTTTATTATACAGAGAATGGAGACCATAGGGTTATGGAACAGACTTTGACAGAGAAGTGGTTGGCACTCAGAGGGTTGGAGAGTCAGGTATTTTACTATTCTGGTGGGCCCAGATGAGCTAGCACCTCAAAATCTGAGCCTTGCGTTTAGGCCTTACAGGGTTTATAGAGGCAGACTTCCCGGTTCTTTTAAGTTTTGTTCTCTTAGCATTCATGTAGCCAGTACAGTAGTCACTGCGATAAGCAAGCACATTTACAAAAGTGGGAGTAGAGCAGGTGATTATCAGTAAAGCTGATACAAGAAGCACGTTCTATTCTAAAGGCAAAACAAGCTACTGAAAAAATTAATTTGTATTTTTTTCCAACAATAGTAATGGTTAACAGTAACCAGCTTGTTAACAGAAAGGACTATGAGATCCACGGAAGAAGAAAAAGAGAAATTGTATTTCCTGAAAAAGAGAAAAAAAGGCAATCTGCAGAATGCAGAAACTCAACCTCTGGAGAAAACCTAGAAGTGTGTGCTTCACCAAGGGAGGGGAAGAAGAATAGGCTTCCTGGGACCATATTCAGCAAACTTGGAGGAATGCTATGGATATTTATGAGAGAAGCCAGGTGCTGGTATGGCCCTTTTATCAGAAGAAGAATGTCCATCGACCCCATTCTCTGTCCAATTGGTGCCACAGTAGGCTCAGGAATGAGAAGGGGGGTTGGTGTCAGGCACCATGTGTCCTGCAGATGCCTGTGTGGAGATTTTCCAGACATAGCTGGTTAGGCCTTATCTTCTGAGAGCTGCTTTCTACTTACAGGAAAGAAAATCCCCATAACAGTCAGTAACATTTACTTGCAGGCAGGGAAATACATGTCTGTCCCC
>NW_007728886.1:47605-62578 GCF_000696425.1 Galeopterus variegatus | reverse complement strand
ATTTTAGAAATAAAGAAACTTTGATTTTTAGAGGTTAACTAAATTTTTCACTTGTGGTTGACCTAAGAATACAGATCTGACTCTTAACATCTCAAATATTCTACAAGTAAGTCTTAGACTTCTGAGAATTTAAACATTTTCTAAATAATTTCTCCAGTCTATTAAGTATAATTACTAAAATCTCCTCCATGATAAAATTTTAGAAAAAAAGTTCTTACCAAATATTCTACAAGTAAGTCTTAGACTTCTGAGAATTTAAACATTTTCTAAATAATTTCTCGAGTCTATTAAGTATAATTACTAAAATCTCCTCCATGATAAAATTTTAGAAAAAAAGTTCTTACAGTATAAAAAGGCACTAGAATCTCTGATAGCAGTGTTGGTCCATAATTAATGCAGGAAACAAAGTACTTTGTACTTGCATAAATATAAAATTATAAGAAGAGTATAGGTATTTTCACGTGTCCTGATGGGTTATTACATATTTCTGTGTCTTTTCTATATCCCTACCTGGGTAGTTGGACCTGATTTGAGACAGAGTAGTTAATTCTTATTTTAGCATCAAATACTGATTTAATAGCTTGCAATCCTATCCAGTTTTTATCTATCACTGGGAAGTATCAACTCAGTAATGCATATATGAGAAAAAACTTTATAACATTTTAGACTGATGGGTTTGACCTTGAATAATTTTTTAATAAAATATATTGATTCTGTTTTCCAAAGGTTCTTAGCAATTCCAACATTTGGTTCAGGAGTGGAGAGTTAATTTTCATAACACTTGTAATTGCTGCCATCCTTCTTTGGTTTTATTATTCACTCTTCTGAAAATTATTTTTTAGTGTTCTCCATCAATTTTTGTTTGATACAAAACAGTGCATTGTTTTGCCCCTTGTGTTATTCTTCCCCTTGTAATGTTCTTACAGATTCTACAGTTGATAAGAAATAAAAGAAAGACAAAAACAATATAAAACTACAACGCAAAACTCTTTGTGACAGTGAGGGAGTTGCAAACATGCCATCTAACCAAAGAGACTAGTGGGAAAAGAAGCCCTACTGTTTTTCTATACACACATGACCCTTCTGACATTAAATGTGTGGGAATTTTTCCCACACCAACCAATTCTCCAATTCTTGGTTAACACTAATGATGTGTCCTATGATTAAACTGACTTCTGACACAAATGGCCTGGAATTAGTGCAGACCCCACAGGTTAAGGGCTCAGTCCTACAAGACTGCCCCCACTTCAGATGCCAGTTGCCATGCCAGTAGTGAGTGGTTCCCCAGGTTACTCCCCACTTCTTCCAACATGACTACAAATCGGGGTTTCCCATGACTCCCTCCTCAAATTGGATAATTTGTTAGAACAGGTCACAGTACTCAGGGCAACACTTTACTTATGTTTGTTTACCAGTTGATTATAAAGGATAAAACTTAGTAACAGCCATATGGAAGAGATGCATAGACCATGGTGGGGGATGTGGAGCTTCCCTGCCTTCTCTGGGCATGCTACGCTCCCAGTACTTGGAGCATCATCAACAGTTGTACCTATTTTTAAGCCATGAACCAAACATAAATGTTTGTAAGGAAACTCAGGATTATTGCCAGAAACAAAGACATTAGACTTACACAATTAGTAAACAGACCAAAAAGGAATTTGTGATTTACTCTATGTTTTTAATATTTGACTTCAGGGGACAGTTCTTGATTACAACTTATATGTCCTATTTAAATTTTGGTGAATGTCTCTGTTTTGAAATGAAATCTTATGTTAACTGGAGCTCTTTGCACCTTGAGAGAAAAAATACTTTAGTATTTCACGTCTCCAAACATTGTTTTTGCTTGCAACAAGAAATTAAATAATTGAGTTTCTGAAAAAAGCATAGTGCTTTTTCTAAAATAGTCTTGGATTCTATCTACCCAAATAACAAAAGGATTCATGCCACAGTTGACTACCAAAATCATTTATCATGCCAAATGTTCGCAATTGTGTGAAATTTTTTTCAATGATTTTTTTTTTCTTTTTACTGTTTTATTGACAGATATAATGAAAGTTCTTGGCAGCCCTTATTAAAAACAAGCACTGCCATGTATTAACAACTGAAAATACCCACCTTTTATCTTGGCAATCTGATAAAGAGTCTGAGATTTTAAATATCTTTTCCAAAACATAGAAAAAATAAAAAATAAATTAAAAAAAAGAATATTTTGATACTTAGCCAATGTTTCCTTTGGAATGTTTAAACTTATGTTGTATAGGTTTCTTGAGAGGAACTGCATGTATGAAAAATGACTTGGGTGGGCAAATTCAGAGGTCTAAAAGGTTTCTAGTCCAACAAAACATTGAGGGCAACATTTGTATGTTGACCTTTTAAAAAAATATGTATGCTTATATACATATATATATACTTATTATCTGAAACAATTTTGTGTAACTCCTTGAGTTTTAATTTCTCTGTTCACTTAAGTGTTAATTTCTCTAATAGCTTCCAGGATGCATTGTAAGAAGATGAAATAGGTAAAAGGGATAAAATAGTAAAAAGTATTTACCTAGGTAAATCTCTATCCTACTCTTGCCTCTTTCATCATAGAGGCCTTCCCTGATCACATTAGCTAGAGGAATCATTTCCCTTATTCCTTATTCCTGTGATCCTTTTTTATTTACTTCATACAAAGCAACCCTTTTAATTTGTCTGTGTTTGTATCCCCTACTAGGGCACAGACATTGTATGTTCTTTTGCTGCCAGATTCTCCTGAGTCTATTTTTGTAAATAGTAGGCATATATTTACTTACTCATTCAAAAACATTTCTTAAAACCTACTTTGCTTTTGATGGAAATAATGCATTGAACAGAATATGGAGTTCCTGCTTTGGTAGAACATAACACTACTTGTTGTATTCATAAGTGAAATTTCTTTTTTGATGGATCCAATCATGTACTATAATTGTGCAATAGTATCTAGTCTGGATGAATGAAGATCCCAGAAAAGGGGATGGTTGAGACAATTCTTAAAGGATAAGGAGAAATCAATCAATGGGGGAAAAAAGGGGAGGGGGAGGTCGGGGAAGGGTGTTCTAGGCCTTATAGGTCAGTATGAAACATAATAGTGATAATTGCATACATGGAAATGTTAAGATAGCAAATTCATTGTGAAACTTGTTAGATCATCGGTTCAGTTCACGAAGCTTGTCTCCAACATGAAAATCTGTAGGAAAGGGTTTAATTTAGATTGTGTTTGAGTTAAAGTGAATTAACATTATAATTTTAAAAATCTGTAAATGCAAGTGTTTTTCTCTTAATACTGTATGAAACAATATTAGGAACCATCTGCTTTGTTAGATGTTATTCAGAATTTCAAGGCACATGGATACAGTCTTGATATTCCAAAATTGTGCAATATTACTACTAAATATTCCCACCAAAGACAAACTCTAGACTGCCTATTTAAAGACATCTAGGAAAAGGCCACAAAGGCTCTCTATAAAGAGGAGATGAACATGTTGGAGGGCACAATCCATAATGGTTCAGTAAGCTCTGGGTTGCAGAAGAGCATCGGAACTTGCTCCCTCTTTTTCACGAGTGGAAAAATTAAGGAACAGTGATATTTAATAATGTTAAGCAACTCTCCCAAAAGCAGAAATATTGATGCTAAAAAGAATCTCTTGAATGTAACAGTAGAAAAGTTATACAGGCAATATTTTACAAAGGAAATCACAACTGACTAATGTGGTTTCTATGCTTATACGTGCAACACATCCACATGCCCTCACAGAATTTATGGTGGAAGAGACAAGCACTAGAAATATAAATAAAACCATAAAATAACAATTTTGATAAATGTTATGAGGAAACTATATTGTCTTCTGTTAAGTACATTACAGAGCTGGGTTCTTACATACTTACTTCCCTGTGGGCAAATGTAACTAGATTTACCATATAGCTTACTGTAATCCAAGAAGGTGCTTACAATAGCTTTAGATAAGTGGTACTGCACCAGTGTAGTCAAGCTGAACAGTTTGAAAACTGTGGTCTTCCAGCAGTCTTTTCACAGCACAGAGGGAATTTTGGTGAATTGTTTGGTATTTTTGAAGAAAATTGTGGTGGTGTACCGAAACAGATTTTGAAAATTTACCAAATGTCACATCTGTATTTTAGTTTTGGAGGGTGCTTTTGGAACTGTCTCAATAATAACCTACATCAGTTCACATACACACAAAATAAGTATCCAGGGAGATGATTATTACAATGACTTTTAGGGAGCAGTATCTGTACTGGTGCAACTCTGAGCATGTGAGAGATTTTAGACTATAAATATGGATAGAGTATCTGATAAGTTTAAATATTTGGCTTCATAATTTGACAACATTTGACATAAAATAGAAATAGTAAAGTGGGAGAAATTATTTTATTTAGGACTTAATAAAACTAGATGGTCAAAATAAAATAGACAAAAACTAAAAAGGAAAAAATGCAGACAAAGCAAAGCAAAACAATGTGAAGCTTTGCAGGTGTTAATGACAACTTATACCCTGATTTTATTGCAAGTCAAAGGTTATAAAAAAAAAGGAAAAAATGCAGACAAAGCAAAGCAAAACAATGTGAAGCTTTGCAGGTGTTAATGAAAACTTATACCCTGATTTTATTGCAAGTCAAAGGTTATAAACTCTTAAATTTCAGTTTCAAAAGTCCCCTTAAATCTGTATTATAATATATAAATAATTGGCATTTAAGGAATTTGCAAAAATTGTAGGAAAATCAAAATCAATTATCTGTTTATTTGGTTTTGATTTTCTCACCAACAAACATGTGTTAGAGCTTGGCTTTTCTTTCCTACCTCCCCTTTCAAAATCTCTTCAGAGATAGATGGAAAACTGATCATTTCCTGACAGTTGGAGATATTTTTGTAATTATCTGCAGATCTGAAAGGCTTAAGACTGTTTCTTAGCTGTCAGGGAGCAGTTGAAATGCTTTTCATGTCGTAAGTGAAAATGTATGTGAAAGAAGTTGAGCAAGAAATCGGATATCATAACTGAAACCCATTATCATCATCTATCAACTCTAGATATCGTGAGCCTTCCTTATTATCACCTTTCCTGGAAGTTCCTTATCCTGTTAGTACTTCTCATTTTTCTCTCCCTTATGTCTTTATTGTATACTACTCTCACAGAGGAGGAACTCTTAAATTGGGTCTTGAGGAATAAATAGGAGCTTGCTTAGCAGAAAAGAGAGGAAGAGGATTCTTTAATAGGCAATGACACCTATTAAGACAGTAAAGACACAAAGATCAAAGTTGGAATATTGGCTCCTGCCCTTAAAGCTGTGCAATCCTGAGAACTTGGCTTCTCCAAGCCTAGCGTTTCCTCTTCTGTAAAATGGGGATGTTAGTATTGTCAAAGAATGACTGATAGGATTGGAGCAGCTCATTTTACTTTGAGATACCTCTGCGTATCAGGTTATATTTATATTGAGCAAAAATTTGTTTCTCAGTATTTCTAACCCACTTGCTGTAGTTCAGCATCCTGAAACTGCATTAAGAAATTGAGAATTATCTTACAACTAGGTTTTATACTGAGTTCAATTTTTGATGTTTATACAGTAACCTGGGCTTTGACAGCTCAATAATAACAATGGTTTATTTTCCCCAAAGAAACAATTGAATAACTACAATATGCCAGGCAAGGCCATCTGGGAGTCCCATGGCTGAAATCGGTCATCAGAGTTACCCCATACATCCCAGGGACATCTCTGCTTTAGTGTTCCTGCTGTGCACGGGCTAGGAGCTGCCTGTGAGAAGTGTGGGCTCCATGTAAATCCAGCAATGGACTTCAGATCTCAGCAGTTGAGGCCCATAGTCAATTGCGCTCCCTGTAGTTGGAGGTCTTTGAGGCATATTTTTAAGAGCATCAAATCATATTTTTCCATCTTAATCACATGTAAGAATAATATTGCTATAGGATTTGGTGCACAATTTGCTTCATAGAATAAAAGGAAAATGTAAATTTGGTTATAGAAGACCACTGTACAATCACAGTAAACATAGTAAACAGAGCGTGGTGACATTTCAACAAGGCAAGGTCATTATGTGTTTTGGCTTTGTCTCTTGCTGGTTAATTTTCAGTAAAACATTAGATAAATTATATTTGTTTTCAGTACCTATTGATTTTCTTTCATCTTTGACATCTTCAATTAGAAGTGCAGATCATTAACATCTCTATAACAAAAATATGTGAGTAAGATTAATTTATTCAATATTTTTGCCAAAGTTCTGAGATCAGAACTTTTTGTCCTAGTATTTTCTTACTTTATTTTCATTCTAAGATGGTGTAAGTCATTTCCTTAGGTTCCACGCATGTAATTGTATTACACTGTTCAGTAGAATTTCTTTTAGTCAGCTATGAAAATGGCTGTGTACAAGGGTACTTCAAAAAGCTCATGGAAAAAAGAATAAAAAGATTACATGACACCTTCCATGAGCTTTTTTTAGCTGTAAATAGTGGTTCTGTAGTTGTATAAAACAAGGCTTTATAGAATCTGTATCCTGTGACTTTCAAAGATCACCTTTGATGGTTGTGTAACTGAAAACAACAGATTTGTTTTTGGATATCTGAGAGTATGACGTGGTGTCTCATGCCTGTCATTTAACAGCGATAGAAATGTTATTCTTCGGCTTTGCTATAATGCCCTCATACCTTCGACCTTGGGTAAGTCAGCCTCTTATCAGCTGATGTGATTTTACATTTTTGCCTTGATCATTAGTCACTCACTTTAACTTCTTCTTTGTTAGTGTTCTCCAGTTGCTTCCAGAACAAACATGCTTTGTGAGCATGTGAGAAAGGAAAGAAGGAGATTTAAAAGAAGACGACAGATGGTTTCTCAGTTATTTTGGCTTTATTGCTAGTGTTAACTACTATCATAAAGTATGGAATTATTGATATATTAATGAATATATCATTCAAGGAACTTTTTATTAAACTCTAATGGGCACTGAGAATTTACAAACATGATTGGATGATGCTGTTAAAAACAAGGGAGAAACTCTCTCTCCTAAGAGAGATTATCGGCTTCTGAAAATTTGAGGGTGGATTTACATAGTATTAAATATTCCTTTTAGCTTTACTGTGGTTCCTAAAACAGTCTCTTATTTTTGGAGGACGTTTGTCTATTTTGTTAAATATATTAATAAAGTTACCTGTGCAGCTGATATAATTTTTTATTTTTGTCATTCTTTGGATAAATAACCAAATATGCATAAACATGAATAATGTATTTCCCCTATTACATCATACTTTCTTAGCCCTTTTTATAAAGACCTTTGTAAACACATTTTATTTATATCTTGATTAAAATTTGTTTATGATTAGAAAAGATCATGAACCCTGAGTAATGCATTTTGATTCCAACTAAAATCTTTAAGTCAATTAATTATGAGATATACTAGAAAGAGAATTTTATGACACTACAGAGTATTAAAACAGCAGTATTGAAGTAGCTGTTGGCCCTTTCTAAAAAATATGACCATTTAAATTACCTAAATAATGGTCTCTGAACTTACAGAACTAAAAATATTATATTTTTTCCTACCTGATAATTGGATAAGAGATTAGACATTAATTTAGTCTTCCAGAGGCCTAGGTATGCTTTTCTTCTCTCCTTTCCCTTTTTTGTGTTGATTTTCAGTACAGTGGATCAATGAATTTCTCTTAGTTTAAGGACTTTTCTAGAAAAGTATAGTACAGCCTATGCTTCTGCTATTGGTTTTATATTGAGGAAGGTATAAAACAAGTTTTGTGTTAAAATAAGTAAAAGTCTTTGTAAAAATTATCCGTGATTTAGACATGCATGTTTCAGAAAGTCAGATATATTAACTTTTGTAAGGTGAAAGTTACTTGGAGGTCAAATGGCATGCCAAAACAAACAAAATATTTTATTTTATTTTATTATCTCTCTCTTTTTTAAAAAATATTTATTTGCTAGACATGATCATATAACCATCAAATTACTCTTTAATTTTTTACATTTCAGTTCATGAACACATACGTTTTAAGGTCTGCTTCTGTTTCTGTTTTTTAAAAAATAAAGACACACCTTAAAGCAAATGTGGAAAATTTTAAACTGTTAAAATAAGTTTATAGTTGAGGAAAAAAAAGAAAAGAAAAGAAAACTTCCTTATCTCATCATTCCCAAATATTGGTAATACTATTTTATCTCATATAAGAATGAAAATATGTGACACAATTCTTTTTAGGTATTGAGTAAGGAATGTAAATATGCAGACAAAGCTGGGTTGTAGCAAATAATACCAATATGTCATCATATCTATAAATGAAATAAATTCAGAATAATATATTTCAGTGGTAGTCATTGAAGCAAGAAAGAAGTTAATTGTGGTAAGATGTTATGTCCTTAAAAATGTTTACTTTCTTATAGAAATTTTACTTATTGTGGTATAATAGAACCAGCAATTTTGTGAAATATGTTTTAGTATTGATTGTAAATTCAAATACATTTAATTATTTCTACAAGGAGGTTCTTTGCATGTAGAATTATCAAGTTTCTGTGTGATTTTTTACTAACTTGACACAATTATATCTAAACAGTCTGCTTATTATAGTATTGGAACTTACAAAGTAAGCAGATTGTCAATCTAAAATTCCTTTCATTTTACTGTGCAGTGTCAAAGTTCTCTCATCCAATCAGGTAACATTATGAGTGCTATTTAAGTGGCCTCATGTTACCTTTGTTCTGTCCTCTTTGTCCTTGCTCCACTGGAATATATTTAAATAATCTTTGTACTACACTATGCCCCTGTGAAACAATCTGATTCTCCTTGAACATGTCTGAAAGTTGATTATATTAGTTTAATAATAAGAGAAATATCAGGATTTGTATACTTAAATAAGTCTCTTTTCCAAGTGAGGAATTAGCAGGGATCTAATATTTATTTATGTGTATAACCTATTTTTTTCACTGTCTTAAGTAGCAAGTATTAATAATTATAATAATTGTTAATAATATTGTTAATTTGTTGCCGAACACTGTACTTGGTATTTTACAAATGTTAACTGTGTTAATTTAATAGTTACAATTTTGGGGCAAATACCGTTATATCCCTTTTCTTACCCCAGGTGAGGGAATTGGACAGAGAAGTCAAAAACTTGTTTTCAGTCCAGGGACGATAGAGCAAACTCATTGTCCCTTATAGCTGTCGAAGCTTAACTGAGAGAACTAACCTTTAAAGATTTGTTCTTTGCTTAAATGTACTTTAAGCAGTACCTTTTTACCTCCACATACTCTGAACCTTAATCTGTTATTAATTTATGCCAGCACAGAGCTAATCCCTGTAACTGTAAACATGCTCTGTCTCTCTGGTAGAATTAGGCTTTATCATGATGATACTGGTATATATCTGAAGGTATTATAAGAAATGTTCCTAAAATATTGTAATTGTGTTTTCTGTAAGTTTGTTATCAGTAACTTTTAAATTACGTTACATGAAGGGATTTTATTTCAGATTTCATGTCGAGATTAGTTCCTTTTGTGTAATGGACCTTGTAAATTTTCTAATAGATCAACTGACCTTGTTTGCAATTTTATGTTGTCTGTTAAAAAGCTTACAGATAAAATTCTAGGCCACCTATTGCAATGTGATTGTTTTAGTTTCTATTTATATTTATCTATGTATGTTGATGATGATGATGTGTGTGTGTGTGTGTGTGTGTGTGTGTGTGTGTGTGTGTGTGTTGGCATTAGCTTCACTTCTGGCACATTTTTATGTCTTATTCTCGTTTTGCTTTCTTTTGTTTATAAACATTTGATTTATAATATCTTAATAAAATACACATGTCCTTATAAAGCAAATTTTTAAAAAAACTTGTTTCAAGGTCCTTTATCATCGAAGAACTTATAAGAATTAATGGTCAAATTTTGATTATCTTTTTATAGTGTTTCTGATGTACTGTTAGACCTTAAACATCTTACTGAAATGTTCCTTAAATTTTTTAATTAAGACACCTAATATAAATAGAGTTTTGATGTATTTATGTAAACATTTCAAGTTATTCTTTATAAACACACACACACACACACACACACACACACACACACACACACACACACACTTATACATTATTCTACAAAATCACCCAAAAGTTAGAAACAAGTTATTGCTTTGAAATCCCAAAGATGCTGGACTGAAATGAATCTTTTCGATGTTTCTGTAGGAATTCCTTTGCACCTTGGGAAATTTGACCTAAAACAGAAAATGTAAAGACAGGCGTAAATAAATACAGGTACCATAGTTATTACATAGGATTAGTGGTGCCATGAACTAATTTAACTGAATAATTTGTTCATATCTAGAGAGTCCTTTAAATAAAACCTTGAACTTTTAGAGAAGGCAAATAACAATTTCAGCCAGTGCAATAGAAATCTATATGCTATTAAGTCTTACAGATTTGGAGTTGTATACCTTTTCTATTTTTTTTAAAAAAACATGCATGCCAATATTAGATAGTTATTCTTTGATTCTTCTAGGGGTCAATCTTAAGATATGATGTTTTCCTGCGAAACTCTAAACAAGAGGATATTGGGAACCAAAGGACACTAAGAATTCTTGTGACAATAGAGCTACTTTGTGGGTACCCTTGGTGTGTGATGTTTTCCTCTGTTTAGTTATTCTAAGTCATGCTGTTCCTATAATTCGTGGATCTTAATGTAAGTACTGGCTTGCTGGTGTTGCAGTAGAATAGACCTTAAAGTTGGTGCTATTGGCTTCTAGTCCTTTCCTGACTCCATATACTGTGTGACTTTGGTCAAGAGGTTAAACCTCAATTTCTCTGTGTATAAAATGATGCTAAATATAAACTTCTTTTATCAAAAGACCTACAAAAGTAATCAATGACAATCTTTCAGTAATAATAGAATTATATTGTATTATTATTACTAATATGAATGCTGGTTTTAAAATAAATGAGGAAGCTATAGGTATATACTTTATTTATTTTTGTCATTGGCACTCTTAAAAAATAACTGTTTTGGGGCTGGCCCGGTGGCGCACTTGGTAGAGTGCGGCACTTGGGAGCACGGCGGCGCTCCCACCGAGGGTTTGGATCCCATATAGAGACCGGTCCGCTCACTGGTTGAGTGTGGTGTGGGCGCGACACCGAGGGTTGTGATCCCATTACCGGTCACGAAAAAAGACAAAAAGGAAAAAAAAAAAAACTGTTTTGAACAAAAATGATCATATTGGGACTTCTCATTCATGTTTTGTTTGTAGAGGGATATATAATTCACAAAGAGTTTCTACACTTATGATTCAGTCTAACTTGATCCTCAATACAGCCCTGGTATAAATCAGTACAGGAATTATAATCCCCACTCTGCTGATGAAAAAACATGTTCAGCACTGTAAATGTCCTGTTCAAGACTGCAAGACTTGTAAGAGAGAGAATTAGAAGTCAGATGTGGTGCTTTGATTTTTACCTTAAAGTTCTAAATTCCCTGTTATTTTTTTTTCTATCCATCGTTTAATTAGGAGAGTGTTGTTTAATTCCCACACATTTGTGAATTTCTTTCTGTTATTATAGTCAGAGAACATATTTTCTAAGATCTTAACTTTTTTAAATGTATTAAGACTTGTTTTGTGGCCCAAAAAAAACGTACATTTTACATTTTGTAAAGATGAATATGCCAACTATCCTGATTTGATCATGACATTGTACACAAATACTGTTAGTCAACCCTATAACCACACAAATATATATAACCAATTTTTTTTCAGTAAAAATTAATATAAAAAAATAGAAATCAGATGTTCTCATAACCAGTTCATTCTCTTTTCGGAAACTATATTCAATTGGTCAAATTTCCATTTTGCATTTGGATTGTTACACATTTTAACTATTTGGTAAGAGTTTTTGATAAATTCACAAAATTATATCTCCTGTTTGTCATGAACAATTCCTAGACCAACTGTATGGTTGTATTCTGTCTTCTACTTTAGTCACCTTATGTATTCTGTTTTCTACCTTAAATTCATTAACAAATCTTGGTATATCCATGTTGTAGGCAGAGTAGTAGAACCCCATATCCGAATTCCCACAACCTATGAATGCAGGGGCACGCCTGGGGTCCTCCCGCAGACCCAGAAGGAGAAGGAGCCGACAGGATTACCCCCGGTGTTGGGACCGAGGGATCTCGGGGAAAAGTGAGCCTGCTGCCCACCAACCCAGCCCCGTGAAAGAGACACTCAGACGCGGCAGGGGTTCTGTCAGGGCAGTTCCACTTTATTGCCGTTACACTGCAATTTATATAAGCAAGCAGGTAGGGGCTTTCCAAGAACTAACCAATCAATTAAAAGATCATGTGGGCATGCATTTTGTATTAACATGTTGAGCATAGCGATCACGCAGGGTTCACGAGTGCAGAAATACTGGAGGACCAATAAAAACCTTTTGGAGCTCACCATGTGGCTCACAGATAATGTTTTCTTCTAAAAATGGGCCCAACATCTCCCCCTATTTTCTTTATAAAAAGAACAACCCTGTAATGGGCAGTTCAAGGTGGCTAACTTTTCAACCTCGTTGGCTTTTTTGTGACTGTGCCTGTCATAGGTTGTCCCCCTCTGGGGATCTTACCCATCATTGGCTAGCCAGCCACTTGTGGAGAGCCAGCAGAGCCCCTTAAAGATTACTGTGGATTTTTTGAAGGGCCATATTGACCCAAGGGTTTTGGGGTTTTTTTCTTGAGCCACATTTTCTACCACTTGGGTGAGCATAGTTATGGATCCCAGATTTCGTCAAATGAGAGCCATGATTTTAGTAAAAATTAAAGGACCAAACATTAGCACTAAGAGGAGGCTTAAGAGGGGGCCTACTAAGGCAGATATTAAGGTGGTAAGCCAGGGAGAACTGTTAAACCAAGATTGAAACCAGCCCTCATTGGCCTCTCTTTCTCTTTTACGCCTTTCCAAGCCCTCTCTAACCTTTGTCATAGATTCCTTTACTATTCCAGAGTGATCGGCATAAAAGCAACATTCTTCCCTGAGAGCTGCACATAAGCCTCCCTGTTGTAAAAATAGGAGGTCTAATCCCCTTCTGTTTTTTAATTCAACTTCGTAAAGAGAAGTTAATGATTTTTGCAAATGGGTAATTGATGTTTCAAGCCTATCTAGATCTATAGCTATAGCCTCCCTTAAAGCTTGTGTATGGGTGTAAGTATATCCTATACCAGCAGCCCCCACCCCAGCGCCTACAATCCGCAATAAAGTATTCATGGTAACAGCGGCCTCTAATGCCCTTTTACTGCAGTGAGGAAAGCTACTTGTCCAATATTGAAACATTTCTTCCCCTTTATGCCATAATATTCGGGGAACAATATCTACTGATACACAAGTTTCATGAGATAAGGATTGATTAAACACCCAAGCAGTAAGCCCTGATTTGGTGCATAACCATTGCCCAAGGCTGGGTTTAGCCCAGGTGCTGTTGAGGATAATTGTATTGGAACAAAGGGAGGGGTTGTTTACACCAACACATAATCCTTTTCCCAACATATGTTGTATGGTTAAACCAGGATGGGTTCTGTTGTAATTAATGGTGCACTGGATGCTGTTAGTGGTGAGGATGGTTATGTTACTTAACGCAACAGCCTCAAAGTACAGGGGATGAACATCATAACATAACCAACAATCTTCCGTCCAGGTTTGTTGCACTGGTAGGTGATTGGTTCCTCATGTGCCAGAGAGCCAGATGGTCCATAGGATGACCAGGTGACGCATCATGCTGCTGTTGATGGTGTTAAGGACAAAGGCAATCAGGATTAGAGGGAAACTCTCCCACGAGAATTAAGAGGCAGGTTCACCCGGGTTGTCGCATAAGTCTCCTGAAAGATAAGAATTTGCCTCAGGGTTGTTGTTGTCCCTGGGCTGGGTTATTGGTTCAAGATTTTGAGGTACAAATTTAAGGTTTTTGGCCGGTATCCATATGGGGCAGGGTTTGTCAAAGGGGAATACACACCCAAATCCCCTTCCCATAGTTAGGAGTGGGTCAGGGCCTCTCCACTGTTCGGAAATGGAGTCTTTCCATCTAACTTGTACCTCAGGCTTTATGTCTTGATTAGAGCAGTGCTTTTGAAAAGGTGTCATTAACTAATTTTTGGAAAAATTTAGAATGTTTAATGTAAATAGTGCTAATCCTAATTGTTGGTGGGGGCTGGTGGTACCCCCTTTTTGTTTTTGTAATTGAGTTTTTAAAGTTTGGTGATAATGCTCTATTATAGCTTGTCCATGTGGATTGTATGGAATACCTGTGGTGTGGCGAATGCGCCATCTTGAAAGGAACTCCTGAAATGCACGGCTAACAAAACAGGGGCCATTATCAGTTTTAATTTGATTGGGGAATCCAAGGGTTGCAAAACATTGTAAAAGGTGACTTTGGGCATGTCGAGCCTTTTCCCCTGAATGAGCGGTAGCCCAGCAGGCATGAGAATAGGTATCAACAGTAACACAAACATACTTGAGCTTTCTAAAAGGAGAAAAATGAGTAACATCAATTTGCCATA
Source organism: Galeopterus variegatus (assembly GCF_000696425.1). NCBI lineage: Eukaryota > Metazoa > Chordata > Mammalia > Dermoptera > Cynocephalidae > Galeopterus > Galeopterus variegatus. Next base: position 48,016 of record NW_007728886.1, on the reverse strand, counting down.
ATATGTTGGGTTTTAGTCCCCTAGGGTTAACTCCTGGGGATTGTAAAGGGGGCACCTGTAAGTAAGGAAGGCAGAACTTACAAGTATGAACAATCTTTTTTAAATCTGTAATAGGGATTTGCGGGAACCTATTACAGTATGAGTTAGGGCATGGAGATTAGATGCATCTTGTAAAGTTAAAACATGTGGGTTAGAAGAGGCTGTTTTGTCTGCTAAAAAGTTTCCTAGTGAAAGTAGACCCAGCAATTTTTGATGGCCTCTAAGATGTTGTATATAGATGGGTTGGGCCCGTTCGAATAACAATGATCAGGCCTGTATCCTAAGAAGCATACCTGGGTTGTTATTTAAAGGAATATGGGAATTAAGCAACCCAGGCAGCAAATTAGTGGCATACAAACTGTCAGAAAATAA